>NW_016107445.1:364566-407220 GCF_001604975.1 Cebus imitator
GCTGCCGAGTGAACTTCCTTGCAGTCCTGTTTATATGGGTGTAGTTAGAACTGCTTTGGCGATGGTGGCCCGCCTCTATTGAGGCGAAGTCTCTCTGCTGTGGCAGGTTGCCTTGGCAATGGTGGGCTGCCTCAGCATTGGTTGACTACCTCCGGAGTGGTGGGCTGCCTCGGTAATGGCAGATGCCCCTCCCCCTCATAGCTGGACCGTATCGGGTTCAGCTGCGCTTGCTGTGAAACTCTCAATCCAGAGTTTCTGGTTGCTGTTCTTTTGGGGGGTTGGACCAGCTGAGCCTGATCGCCATGCTCCCTGCCTCAGAGCCTTTTTTAAGTTAGTGTTCCAGTGGCCTGTTGAAGAGGCGCTGGGGTCTGTTTGTTTTCCCCTGCGGCCACTCACTGTGCTGGCTTAAACAGCGGCACTGAGGTTTGTGGCACATTTTTTTTTTCCCTGGAATCTACTGTCCTGGTTCTCTGCTCAGTCCCCTTTTTAAACAGATGAATGGGCGACTTCCCGTGGCTCCAATCACCAGCCAAAAGGGCACCTGGACCGGTCTATTTTGTATGGAGAACCGCTGCTCCTGGGCGCTGACAAAGCAGCCGCGCGGGGCAAAGCAGCGGCACCGGCCGGTACAGCCGCGCTGGCCGAATCAGTCGCGCTGGTGACCTGTGGGTCTCCTCCGCCTGGGAATTGCCTAGTCTGTGGGCAATAAAAATGCGGCGTCCACTCACCCACTGCGCTTTCACTGGGAGCTGCAATCCTGAGCTGTTCCTAAATGGCCATCTTGGATCCTCTCTCCAGTTAAATTTTTAACCTAAATATAGTTATTGGTTTTGAAGGCTGACAAATTTCATATTGTTGATGTAGTATATCAATCTTACCTGATATCACTGAGTCTACCATATGTTCCCTTTTTAGCCTTGGGTCATCAGCATAGTTGACAGAGGTGCCTTCTAATATTAGTTTTGCCAAGAAGAGTGCTATGAAGAATGCCAGTAAAGATTTTCCTGCACCTTGAAATAGGTCCATGTAAGAATGAAAGAGAGGGTTCATAAATAGATCTTGGATCTGAAGACTTAATATGATTAAGATGGAAATACCATCAAAGTGATCTACAGATTCAAATACAAGCCCCATCAAAATCCAACTTGCTTTTTTACAGAAATGGCATACTAATCCTGAATTTCAATTGGAATACAAGAAACGCAAAACAGCCAAAGAACAAAGTTGGGGGACTCACCCTTAGTGATTTCAAAATTTACTAACAAAGCTATAGTTACCAAGACAGTATGATACTGGTAATAAGATAGGTAGATCAGTGGAACAGAATTGAAAGTCCAGAAATAAACCCATATGTTTATAGTGAATTGATTTTCAACAAGTGCCAAGAAAATTCAGTGCAAGAAAGAATTGTCTTTTCAAAAGTTATGCTGAGACAATTGGATATCAGATGCAAAAGAATAAAGTTGGACCTATAACTCACACAATACACAAAAATTAACTAAAAATGGACCACAGATCTAACTGTAAGAGTTAACAGTACAAAACTTTTAGAAGAAAACATAGGAATAAACCTTTTTAGAAGAAAACATAGGAGTAAACCTTTGTGACCTTGGTTTAGGCAATCATTTCTTAGATGTGACACCAAAGCACAGTGACAAAAAAATTGACAAATTGAACTTCATCAAAATAAAAAGCTTTTGTGCACCAAATGACACCATTGAAAGTAAAAAGACTACCTACAGAATTGGAAAAAACCACTTGGCAATCATATGTCTGATAAGAGACTTGTACCTTAAGTATATATAAAACTACAACTAAATAATAAAAAGATAAGTAACCCAATTTAGAACATGGGCAGCTAACATGAATAGACATTTCTCCAAAGAAGGTATGTAAATGGCCAATAAGCACATTAAATGATACACAGCATCATTATCCCCTATTAGGGAATTGGAAGGTAAAACCATATTGAAATACCACTTTACACTCATTAGGACTACTATAATTAAAAAAATGACAAGTATTGAGAAGGATATAGAGAAACTGAAGGCCTCGTTCCTTGCTGGCTGGAATGTAAAATGGTGCAGTCTCTTCAGAAAATAGTTTAGCATTTCCTCAAACTGTTAAACATTGGATTACCATATGATCTACTTCTAGATATACAACAAAGAGAAATGAAAGCATATGTCCACAAAGAATGTCTACAGGAAGATTCATACCAATGTTAATCATATTAGCCAAAAAAGTGGAAAAAACACAAATGTCCATCATCATTGCTAATAAATAAAATGTAGTATAGTCTTACAATGGAATATTACTTGGCAATAAAAAGAAATGAAGGGTCGATACTTGCTACAACATTGATGACCCTTGAAAACATTATGCTAAATGAAAGGAACCACATGTTGTATGATTCAATTTATATAAAATGTCCAAAATATTCAAATTTACAAAACAAGAAAAATTTGTGGTAGCCTCAGGATGGTGAGGGAGTCCCTAGGCTTTGGGAGCAATAGGGAGTCACAGCTAATGCTTATAAGGTTTCTCTTTGGCGTGATGAAAATGACCTAAAATTGATTGTGGTGACATGACAGTGTGTGAATATACTATAAACTATTTAAATGGGTGGCTGTTATGGTACGAAATTAAGTCAATAAAGTTTTTTTTTGAGTCAATAAACAAATTGACTCAGAGGATGTTAGTGCTCAGTGTGAATCTCTGAGGGAGGATTGCACTGTGTGATATGCCAATCATGTTTACCCATACAATTTATTCTTGTAGCATTTTGATGAACACATTGATTACAGATCCAAAGTTGAGCTTATTTTCTTTTTTCAAATGTAGAATTGGGATGCCAGCTTGTTACATTTAACTAATCATGTATATTTTCTATCTTTTGATTATTCCTCTAAAACACTAAAAAAGTCCAAGTATAAATATTCAATCTATAAATTTAAGTGTCTTATACATAGAAAGGTTTATTAAATGGGTGGGTCTTGAGATGAATGGTAATATTGATTGCAGAAATATATCAATCACTGGATTTTCTCTTGTATTTACAATCCCATTGCAAAAATATTTTCTTGAAGAAATCACACATTTCCATTGGGAACATTTTCCTGTGGTTGCTTCATAATAAACACAATTGTTTTAGCCTAATCCTTTAGACTACAGAATTGCAAAGGGAGGGGTCTGCCTCCTTGTGTTCTAATCAGGAATTTGTGCTTAATGAAACAGAAACTTTTTAGTGCAAGTAATCATGTGCTTATTTAATTCCAAGATATCTATGCCCTGCATACTTTCAATTGATTACAGTTGAAAACATATAATAAGCCCTCTTGGCCATGAGGTTCAAGCACGGAAAACATGACTGTATCTGCGGTTTAGTTTGGAAGAGAACAACATATCACAAGGCTACAGCATGATCAAGTTGGAAGGGATCTTAGAGGAGAATATGTTTAACTCTTTCATCTCTGTTCCAGAGCTGAAATCCTGTATGCCTTGGTCTCCAAGTTGCTGAGATGAAGAGCGAAAATGTAACTAGAATGCAGGTCTCTGGAGACTCAACCCAGTGTCCCTTCCACCACATCATCTTATCTTTCAAAGCAACAGGCAACATGGGCTTCTATATTCTTGAGCATATTGTCTACAGCAGAAGTGCATGTGAGTATGAGAAACCCATCGTATTTTGTGGGGGCTTGTCTCATGCATGTCAGAATCTGCCAGGTTCTGCTGTGTTCAGAAAACACCTGCAAATGATTCAGTGCTTAGCCTTCTCATTTATCCAGAAATTTGTTTGACATTTCCAAATCATTTGTAAAGGAAAACTAAAGTAGATAATTAATTTTCATGCACTTTCAGGATATTTTAATATCATGCTGCACTGGATAAATGTTTCCATTTTTCTTTTTCTTTAGTGCAGCTCTTTCTATTGTGCACTGTCATTCTCTGTCTTTTCACACAAAAGCTTCTTTTTCTTTTTCTTTCTTTCTTTTTTTTTTTTCTTTTTTTTTTTTTTTTTTTTTTTTTTTTTTTTTTTTTTTTTTTTCTCTAAATATAGCATGAGCAGGAACCTCTCAGCTAATAGATTTTCAATTACTTTACTCTCAATTTTCGGATTCTCCTCTCGCTACTTCATTAAATCAATGCTAGTGATACACATAGGCAACTTTACTGAAAGAAATTTCAAGACAGAGAGTTACTAAATTATAGTTTTAACCTGCACTTGTACCCATGAAATTAAAATAAAAGTTAAAAATAAAAATAAATGCTATTTAAGAAGTTGCCTCTCCTTTCAAACAATGGAACTCACCATATTTCACTCTTGCCTTTTCACTATATGAAAAGAAAAACATATTCTCTTTCATTAAGTTAACTTTACTCAGTGCTTTTGTGGGGAAAACAATCAAGTACCTATAGCTTGATCATGTAAGAACCAAATGGACTTACAAAATGATTTCATATTGTTTGATTTATCCATAAATTAATTATGCACAATGTCTTTAAAAGCACAATCAAATTTTGCATAATCTCTGAGGGAAATAACACAGAAAGGAATGAATCTTTCAGATGTCAACAATTTTGGAAAGATTTTTCTAAAGAGTATTCACACGACGGCCGGGCGCGGTGGCTCAAGCCTGTAATCCCAGCACTTTGGGAGGCCGAGGCGGGTGGATCACGAGGTCAAGAGAGCGAGACCATCCTGGTCAACATGGTGAAACCCCGTCTCTACTAAAACTACAAAAAATTAGCTGGGCATGGTGGCGCGTGTCTGTAGTCCCAGCTACTCAGGAGGCTGAGGCAGGAGAATTGCCTGAACCCAGGAGGCGGAGGTTGCGGTGAGCCGAGATCGCACCATTGCACTCCAGCCTGGGTAACAAGAGCGAAACTCCGTCTCAAAAAAAAAAAAAAAAAAGAGTATTCACACGTACATAGAACTATATATATAGACATTTAAAAATACATTCAAGTTTATCTTATGTGTATATAAAGCCTAATTAATTTGCTAAGTCCATTATAGAGTAAATAAAATTCTAATAGGAATTAGAGAGCTTTAAATTTTATCAAGAAAAAAATTATTTTAAAGTGTTAGAAGCATTCATTTCCATGTAAATAATATGCAAATAGATGTCTTTATTCATTTTAAAAGTTCATATGACTTCTATTTGGTAAAGTGTAGTTTTCATTCCTTATGAAAAGAATTGCTTTGATTAATAATATTATATAATTCAAGCATACTGTTTAATATTATTTTAAAAATGGATGTTCCATTAGGCTATGATTCTTTTTTGTTCAACCCTATATTCCCAGTATCTAGAGGAGTGCCTGGCGGATGATAAGTAGGTACTCAATAAAAATTTGTCAAATGAATGCTTAACAAATGAATAAATGCAACTGTTAACATAAACATTTAACATTACCAAGATTCCTTCTCTTTAGTGACTCCTGGTTCAGATTTAAGGCAAGAGGATGCAGCAGCCAGCAGTGGTCCTAAGATAGGGCTGCTTTTGCCAACAAACAAGGCTTTCCCCTGGTCTTAATTCAGAAAGACCTCTGCCCAGAGAGGGTCACCATTAACAAGGAAAAATCAAGCTTGAACTCCAAGTTTATGTTAAACTTCCATAGTGATCTGTGCATTATATCATTATGAAAACAATAATTTCAAGCTTGAAAACAGGAAAAATAAGAGTATAAATGAATGAAGGCAATTAGTGAAATGTTAAATATCAGGAAAAAGGATTTATTAACATCTCAAGAGACAGTATTTAAATTATAATCTTAAAGCACTTAGCAAACTAAGCCAATACATTTCCTACTCTGTAGTAGAGTAAGATGTAGCTAAAAGTTGTATCACTACTTTTATGAATTTGTAAATCATTTCTGATTCATCACTTAGCAAACATCATTCTATTATTGTAATTACACAGTAACTAATTTAGTGATCATGTGTGCCTGATGTTGTCAAGGAATAATATACATGACTTGGCCCAAACTACTTGTGCAAATATAAGCTGTGTCTAATATTTCCTACTAACTATTCTAGAACTGGCACAAAACCAAGTCATTATAAAAACATTTTAGACTCCCAGAAGATTAAAAGTACATAATATTTTAAATTATTTTTAATTAGCAAACTAAGGTTCCAGCAAGCTTTTTCTTTGAATTTGCATAAAAGGTTAGTAAATTTAATTTTAGTGTATACCTTAATCAACATGCTACAAAGCGCCTAATCCAGTGACTCAGGACAACAGCAGAAAATTAGAATTTGTGAGTTTATCTTTAAGGCTAGCGTCACACCACAACATATCTGACATATGATAAAGCCCTTATATTTAGTTATGTTCTTTAATGGCTCAAGAAATTGCTGCATGATTCCTGCATCTGTGAAACTGACTGAGAGAATTTTTATTGGTTTTATGAGTACATCTCAATGTGGCTGAAAGCCAGTGTTTAAATTGGATTGCTTCCATATCTTTCAAAGATTAGAAACACACAGCTGAAGAAAGAGCAATAAATATCAACAGTTTTCTGGAAACATCAGTGTAAGAAAGATTCCAAGCAATTCCTGCTAAACCATGATGAAAAAGGAGAAGCATTGTAGATATCCCCAAAACTGAAGACAATCCCAATACTTCTGTAATTCACTCAAAAACTCCGCTCAGTATCAAATTCAACATATTGCACTAAAAATGAACACCAAGTTAGCTCCAAAATATCATCTACATCAATCATTGACATCAATAAAAAACAATTAATCATGCTAACATAATTGTGATACCAGGTAGGGATAAATAGCTGCATTTTGGGGGTAGGTGATCACCAACATCTATTGCAAACCAACTGAATAACCACTTTGAAAAAACGTGCACATATCCAAGCATTTTGGTGATGTTCATGTGAGCCTCTAATGAATATGTAGCCATGAGTAGCAATTTTAGAATCAAGGCCTACTGGATGAAGAGAAACACCAAGAGCAACTGGCATGAAGCTTTGATCATTATTCATTCACTTAACAAATATTTATTGAACAACTGGAAAATCGCTGGGGTAAAAAGGCCTTAAAGACTAAATGAGAAGTAGCTATGGGAGATGATAGATATGTTAATCTACTTCATTATTTTAACTATTTTACTATCTGTGTATACCCATAACATCATGTAATAAACCTCAAATAAAATGTATTTTAACTATTTTAACTATTTTACTATCTGTATATATCCCATAACATTATATTATAAACCTCAAATAAAATGTATTTTAAAAGAAGACTAAAGGAGAATATAGAACAGATAAAAGTAATCAAATACATAATTTACAATTTACAATTCTGAAGGGGAAAATAGGTCATTAGATAATAAGAGAACTCAAAGGTATTTAAATTAGATGAGGAGACAGAGACAGCCTCTTCGAGGAGGTGAACAACCTGGAGATGTATGTGGCAAATATAGCTATTGTGCATAGAGCAAGCATAGGGAATCACTGGTGGTCTTGCCTTTACTGACTTTTATCTATAAGCCAATTCTGCTTTGACACCCTCAGTACTACATCTATAATTTAGGAATTCCCTTGTTTCTCTCATGTTCCACTCCCTGGACACCTGACACCCCCATCAACCTCTTGTCCCCTCACTTCTCCCAGCTCTTCTGGCCGAAGATCTAAAGCTGCAACTCCATGATCCTGCTTTACTGTGGGGCCAGGGGTAGTGACAGCCAGACATGTGGCATGAAGGGACAAATCTCAGTAGTGATACATCAGTTTGGCTAAAATGCTTTGCTTGATGTTATGGGGACAATTTCTCAACAGACAAATTTCATTTCTCTCAAATTCAAATACTCTATTTAAAATATACTTAAGTAAAAAAGTTCACTTATTCTCCATGAGCGGATTCTTTTCAACTGTATAGCAATATGCTTAAAGTCTTAGTGTGCAGTTTACCTAAAATAAAAAATGAGATTTATGCAATTGTTATTATTCTCTGAGAGAGGATTTAAACTTTCATGATATGTCTACAACACACTATTCTTTCATGTAACAGACTTATCAGATCTTTTATTTAATGAAGACAAAAAGTCACCTGGTCAGATTCTGCTGGTACATACAACAGTTCTGTAATCAATTGTTTTTATATATAAATATTTGCAAGTGCTAAGCTTAAAGATTTTCTAGAAAGAAAAAAAAGAATCTCTTAAGAATACTTCATCTGGATATGACAAACAAAACTCACAATACCATAAAAGATAAATTACAGTCACGTGTGGTAGCTCACACTTGTAATCCCAGCACTTTGGGAGACTGAGGCAAGCAGATCATGACATCAGGAGTTTGAGACTAGCCTGACTGACCAACATGGTGAAACCCCATCTCTACTAAAAATACAAAAATTAGCTGGGCATGGTGGCACGCACCTGTGATCCCAGCTACTCAGGAGGCTGAGGGAGGAGAATCGCTTGACCCTGGAAGGCAGAGGTTGCAGTGAGCCGAGATAGCACCACTGCACCCTAGCCTGGTGACAGTGGGAGACTCAAACTCAAAAAAAAAAAAAAGAAAGAAAGAAAGAAAAGAAAACAAACTATCAAGGGGAGAAAAAAATACAAAAATATAACATGGTTACTGTTGAGTTCAAACTAGACAATTTCAAGCATCTTTTTAAGTTTTTATGTTTCAAAGCTCTAGAGCTGGACAGAACATAAATTACTCTCAGTATTTTATACACAGAAGAATAAACCTAAAATGACTTTTTTCCTTATATAGGCGAGTATAATAGTCAATAATTAGAGAGTCTTAATACAGGCTATCTAATTTTTTAAAAAGTAAGTTATTTTTATTAGCATTATCAATATTAAGGTTATTCTCTCTAGAAGTATATATATTTCCCATAATTCTCCTCACCATTAGTAGCTATATATGTATATGTTTATTTATTTAGGTTTGTCTTCTCTACATTACCTCCATGAAGGCAGTGTCTTCATATATCTAGGCTGCTACAACAGAATCCCATAGAGTGAGCAGCTTATAAATAACAAAAATTTATTTCTCACAGTTCTGGAGGCTGAGAAGTCCAAGATGGAGGCACTAGCAGATTCAGTATCTGGTGAGGGCCTGCTTTCTGGTTCATAAATAGCTACATTCTTGCTGTATCCTCACATGAGGGAAAGAGAGGGAATTCTCTTGGGTTTCTTTTAAAAAGGCACTAATCCCATTCATAAGGGCTCCACTTGCATGGCCTAATCACCTAACAAAGGTTCTACACTTCCTAAAACCATCACCTTGGTATTTACGATTTCAACATGTAAACATTTTTTAGTGGAGAGGAGAACACAAATATTCTGTTTATAGCAGTCGGGTGCCATTTTCATTTTTTGTTCCATGTTTTTAGGCTCCAATAGGCCCTCAATATGTTTTTATTGAAATAATTAATTTTTGTAATGATAAACAGACTACATAATATTTATACATGAGAATTAAAAGTCCCTGGATCTAAACTACTCAGGAGGCTGAGGCAGGAGAATCACTTGAATCCTGGGGGTGGAGGTTGCAGTGAGCTGAGATCACGTCACTTCACTCCAGCCTGGGCAAAAGAGTGAAGTTCTGTCTCAAAAACCAACAAACACACACACATACAAAAAAATCCCTGGGTATGAACTGAAATGCAGGGGAGAAAACATGAAGGCCAAAGTAACTTAGCTTTCTAACCGTATTAGCAGAATTAACCAAAAGTGAGCTAATATGAGTCATATTTTTCTCCTACAGTAGAAAAATTCTGAAGTATTTAGATATATTTTTCTTTCTAACACCAAAATTGTGAAATATTATAAAATTAAAAAGAAATCGAAATCTAGTGTAATATATTCAGACAGGCTATGAGTAAATCAGTACAGAAAAGTGTAACAACTGATGACTGGGAATAAGGCTGACCTCTGTTTTTTTAAAAGTTGAGGATAGAATACCAAAACGTAGGTTTACATTCTTAAAATCTGTAATTACATAATAACGTTGGCTGATATTTATAGTCCTACTCAGCCTTGGTTAAGAACGCTGAACATAGCAGACTTTCAATAAATGTCCATTATTAATCCAAACAATATTTTAGAGGTAAGTGGCAACTTATATGAATTTACCTTTAGAATGTAAGCTATGGAGTCACAATTAAATGACTGGAAGAAATGACAGGAAGGACAACTCTCATCTCCGCCAAAAATCCTATTTGTTTTCATATTTTTATGTTCAGGAAATGGAGGGTTGGCAGCGAGGAAAATACACTTCACATCTATGCTGTCCCATGCACTTTATGCAAACACAATCTTATTCCAACAGAATGCTCTGAATTTTCTACATTTTCTTTATAAGGAAATCAGCTAACCCCCTAATAAGAATCCAAACCCTGGTCTGACTTCAAACCCTAAATTCTTCACACTGCATCTTAGTACCAGAGCAGAACATAAAAATCGGGCTTAAGTAAGACTAGAAGAGGCAATAGAAAGAACCAGGTTGGTTTCAAGGACTAAGATTATCTGGCCTAAAATAAAATGAGGTGTATATCTTGCTGACCATAATTGGAGATGGGGAAAGGTACCCAGTGAAAGAGGGAACTGCTGATTGATAGGAAGCTCCCTGCCCCTCTCTTTTTTGGGAGGGATGGAGTCTTACTCTGTTGCTCAGGCTGGGGAGCAATGGCACAATCTTGGCTCACTGCAGCCTCTGCCTCACAGGTTCAAGCCATTCTCCTGCCTCAGCCTCCCGAGTAGCTGGGACTACAGCGTGCCACCACGCCTGGCTAATTTTTGTATTTTTAGTAGAGACAGGGTTTCACCTTGTTGGCCAGGCTGGTCTGGAACTCCTGACCTCCTGTAATCTGCCTGCCTCAACCTCCCAAAGTGTTGGTATTAGAGGCGTGAGCCACCGCCCTGGCCAGGAAGCCCCTTAACTCCAATTTGTTTTTTTTTTTTTTTTTTTTCAAATAATCCCTTCAAGTTACATTAAAGAGAATGCATTGAGTTTAATATAGAGAATAAAGTACATGTTTTGGAATCAAATTCCCCCTGCCCTCCGCCTACCCCACCAGGTTTGAATGGTAAAACATCAGAAAATCTACTCTAGAGGTTCTTCATAAAAATCTCTCTCACAGCTGTAGATTGACACCTGCAATCCTGTCAGAGCAATTTATGTCTTACTTCTTGGCCACCAGAATATATACAAGAGAGGAGAATAGGACAACACACACCATTATTCCACATAAGCAAATCACAAGAGCTTTGCTAGTCACCTGGAAAAACAATCCAGGAAGCCCTTTCACCTTGTTTGGTGATGACTAATCAAATGTTCACCCAGGAATGTGCTCCGCTCACTCAGCCAAGAGATCACTCTACTCATGCGTCAACCTCATTTATTAAAAAATACATTTTAAACATTTTAAATAATAGACTGAGAAAACTCAGCTATCCAGGGACTGGTTTTCTGGAACTTTCCAACTTTAGAATTCTTCCTGGCTAGCCAAACACAACCAAATTTCAACCCTGTTCACAGAATTAGCCCCTCCACAGGCAACAATAAATGAGTACAATTGAAAAGGCTCCTGGACCCAAATATCAGGACAACCCCACTGTGTTATGGATGTGTCAATTCAAAGACGCTAATATACACCACAGGTAATTTCCTGAAGAGTGAAAAACATCTGTTGAGAAAAGGCTACTTCAATTAAACCTTTCTTGGGGAGGGGAGGGTGGGAGAAGAGCCAAATCATGCTACCAAAGAGCATTTTGTGGCGGCAATATTTTATTCTATATTTTAAAGAAAAAGAGACTATTACCTACAACTTCTTCAAGAAACAAAGTTCTAGAGCCTGTGTGTGGATTCACACAATTAGTTTCAATCTTTGTGGACATTGCATCTATATCTGCCTGCACGTGGGATGACTTTGAGTCATCAGGAGCAAAGTTAAACTACTGTAATTGTCAACTCAGCTGGGCCATAGGCCCCAGATGTTCAAACATTAATCTAGGTGGTGTGGTAAAGGAATTTTGTAGATATATGTAACATCTATAATCAGTTAATTTAAGTAAAGAAGATTATCCTCAATAATCTAGGTGGATTTGACTCAATCATCAAAAGAACAGATGAATGCTCTCCCTGACAAAGAATAAATTCTACCTGTGGACTGTATGCAGCTTCAGTTTCCTCCAGGGAATTCCTAGCTGGTGGATTGTCCTAAAGATTTTGGACTTGCCCAGCCAGCCTCCACAATCACATAACTCAATTCCTTCCAATAAATCTCTCTCTCTCTCTCTCTCTCTCTCTCTCTCTCACACACACACACACACACACACAAACATATATGTACACAACATATATGTGTGTGTGTATATATATGCATACATTCTTCATAAATTGCATCTAAAGTTATGTCAGAGCAATTTCTGTTTTTCTAGTAGAGCCTGACTGACCAATACAGATCTTTATACTAAGAGTGGTTCCATAGGAACAGAATTTTAAGGATGAACTATATGAATTGGTTTGGTTCTGCTATTCCTAGAATATGCTCTCTAATGTGATTAAATTTAAAGGCACTAAAGACAATTTTTAGTTGTGAAGAGGGTACTGGTAGTCTATGGCATGATATGGCAATGGAGAAACACAAATATCACCACTGAATACTCATAATCAGATATTTATAAAAGGCAAGGTTTTCGGTGACCATATATTTCATACCTTAGAACATTTAGCCAAACTAAAGAGTATGATGAAATTGGCTGGTTGCTACTAACTGTGCTACAGAAAATGGAAAGAAAAAGATAAAGTCAGGACTTGAAATTTCCTGTTAAAGCTTGCATAACTTGAATACTTCCATGTTTGCCCCCAACCAAATCCTTAGCTCCTTTAGCCATAGGGCTAAGATTCCAAAACTAGACTCATACTGTGGGTTGCTGAATTACAATACAAAATGCATTTTTTCCATTAAAGTAGGAGAATTGATTGAGAAGAAACGGGATCTTGAAAATTAGAATGGGGACTTATGGGAAATCTCACTCAAACTTATGACATCAAACCTCTAAATTCTGATGAGTTTCTTTGCCAATAGAAAAATCTTTCCACCCCTGTCTGAGATTAACTTCAGGTTGCCTAAAGAACCAGTAATGGCTGCTTCTGACTTAGGTGCCTTGCAAGACCCTGCTGATTCTCCTCAAAACCTACCCTTGACAATTCTCTTTGCTTCTAGACTTATAACTAGACTCAAGTCTCAGCAGGCCTCAAAGATTAAGGTACAAAATGTGGTCCACAAGGAAGTGTGCTACATACCAAAAGAATTTCATGAGTTTTCCAATTTATACAGTCTGAGGAATATGTGAATGAATATTAAGTATGTGGGATAATTGTGGAAGGAACATAAAGTCAAACCACATAAATAATTTCCTTTCAAGTGCATTCCTACAGGGATTATAGAAATCAGTGTCACCATCAAGGACTTGAAGGATGCAAGAGTAATGATTCCCACCACATCTTGTTTAACTCATCTGCCTGTGGAGGGACTTCCACCATAGTAAAATTCCCATAAAGTTGAATCAGCATGAATTTACTGATATCAGCCCTCTAAGCAGAGATTCTGGGTTCAACATTTTAGCTCAAAGGGTTAGAAAAGGCTCTAACAGTTTGGTTCCTTGGCTGAAACATGGACTACAAGGTGGTCTACTTTAAATGAAGTCAAATGTCAAAACTAGCTGCCTTGGTACACTAAAGAGGAAGGTATCCAAAAGGGAGGGAGATTGAAATATTATAATGAATTTATCACGTAAGACCTGCTCACATACCCCAGGAGAGTCTAAGTCATGGTGGTGAGTAATAAATTTGTGAGGGGAGTTCCAGCATCCTTAAAGAGCTTTGCAGTCATTCTTCTTACTGGTCAGACATTGCAGTGGGAATTACTACCATTGAACTGGGTGGGATACCTAAATGCAATAGGGATAATTGGCTCCCAGGGTGGCAGAGGCCATGGGGCAGCCTTAATCATCAAAGACAAGGTTGATGTGGTTACACAGTGAACAGCAAAGTCAATGCAGCAATCAGAATAGTCTAACTTGTGGAGACCTTTGGAATTGGCTAGTTGATCATGGTGTTTCTAGAAAAGAAATAGGTAATCTTCTAAATTCTTAATCTGTATAAACAAGAGTTCTAAAACGACTGAACCATGGAGACCAAGTAGAAATCACCAGAACTATCTCCACTTAGAAAAACAGTAAATAAAAAGCAGATCTGTATTCCTAGATGGATTGCAGAGCTTAATGCCACCATTAAGGGTTTGAAGGATGCAGGGGTAATGATTCCCATCACATTTCATTTACTCGTCTACTTAGCCTGTGTAGGACCAGGTGGCAGGCCCTACACAGAGTAAGTAGACGAGTAAATGAGATGTGAAGGAATCTAGTGGTATGGGGCATGTTTGACATATCCCTTCTAAAGTAAAGATTACGTTGTTGCATTTGGCTCCCCATACAACCAAAAATGAAGCACAATGCGAAGTGGGATTCTTTGGATTTTAGAAGCAACATATTCTTTATTTGGGTGTACTACTCTAACTGATTTATTGAGTGACCCAAAAAGTTGCTAGTTTTGGGTGGGACCCCAAATAAGGGAAGGCTCTGTAATAAGTCCAAGCTGCCATGTAAGCTGCTTTGTCATTTGGAACATAAAATTCATCAGATCTGGTGATGGTGCTTGAAGTGCCAGTAGCAGATAAGAGATGTTGGTTGGAGCCTTTAGCAGGTCCCTAAAGGTGAATCACAGTGCAAACTTTGAGGGTTTTGGAACAAAGCCCTGCCATCTTCTGAAGACAGGTACTCTCCTTTTGAGAAACAGCTTTTTGTCTGCTACTGGGCCTTTATAGAAACTGAACACCTCACCATGGGCCACCAAGTTACTATGAAACCTAAGCTACCCATCATTAGATGGCTGTTGTCTGACTCACCGAGCCTTTTAATGTTGGGCATGTGCAGCTGTACTCCAATATCAAATGGAAGTGGTATATATAAGATTGGGCTGAAACAGGCTCAAGTGATTTACGTAAGGAAGTAGCCCAAATGCCCATAGTCCCCACTCCTGCCATTACCTTCTCTCAAACAATCCACACCTATGGTCTCCTGGGGAGTTCCCTGAAATGAACTGACTGAAGAAACAAGATTTCAGAATGGTTTGCAGATGGTTTTACATGATATGCCAGTACCATCTGAATGTGGAGAGTAATTGCACTATAGCCCCTTTCTAGTACATCCCTGAAGGACAATGCCAAAGAGAAGTCCTCCTAGTGGACACAACTTTGAGCAGTGAAGCTGGCTGTTCATTTTGCTTGGAAGGAAAAATGGCCAGACGTATATACTATATTGACTCATTGGCTGTGGTCAACAGTTTGGATATGGGCATCAACTTAAAAGGAACATGATTGAAAAATTGATGACAAGGATATCTGAGAAGAGGGATGTAGATAGACCTTTCTATTAGGACACAGAACACGAGAACATAAAGATATCCATGTAAATGCTCACCAAAAGATGACCTCAGCAGAGGAGAGTTTTAATAATCAAGTGGGTAGGATGACCCATTCTGTGGATACTGTGCTTCTTTCCCAGCCACTTCTGCTTTGACCAGTGGGTTTGTGAACAGTGGCCATGGGGAGGGATGGAGGTTATGCATGGGCTCAGCAACATGGATTTCCTTTCAACAGGAAGTTGGAGATGGGCAAACCCGACTTCAGCCACTGCTGAGTCCCTAATCTGCCAGCACCTGAGACCAACACTGAGCCCCCAATATGGTATCATTCCCTGGGAGTTTAGCCAAGCTACCTGGTGACAGGTTGATTATATGAGACTGCTTCTATCTTGGAACAAGTGGTGCTTTGTTATTACTGGAATTATACACTTACTGTGGATATAAATTTGCTCTCCGTCATGTAAAGTTTCTGTCATAACAACCTCCATGAATTTACAGAATACTTCATCCATGCTTATGGTAATCCACACAGCATTGCTTCTGATCAAGGAGCTTACTTCACAGCAAATAAAGTATAGAAACTCTCAATCACTGATGTTACCATGTTTTCCATCATCCTGAGTTAGATGGCAAGAGGAATGGCTTTTGAAGACTGTAGGTGGCAGTATTTTGTTGGGCTCTGGAAATATTCTCTAGGAGGTTGTTCACGTTCTCAATCCAAATCTGTATATACTCAATATGTGGTTCTTGGTCTCCTACTGCCAAGTCATGAATACAATAATCAAGAGGTGGAAATGAGAATGACATCACTCACAATTATGCTTAGCAATCCACTAGAGAAATTTTGCTTCCTGTCCCCACAACCTTATGCCGGTGGAGAGGTCACAGTTTCAAAGGGAGGTACGCTTCCACTAGGAGACACAAAATTCCACTGAACTGGGAGCTAAGGCTGCCAACAGTCACTTTGGGCTCCACAGACTTCTGAATCAACAGGCAAAGTTACTATATTGGTTGAGGTGGTGAATCCTGATTAGCAAGGGGAGATTGGGCTATACCACACAATGGAGGTAAGCATGAACATGTCTAAAACACAGGAGATCCCTTAGAACATCTCTTATTAGTACCACATTCTGTGAAGAAAACCAACGTGAAACCACAATAAATCAATTCAGGCAGGACTGCTAATGGCCCAGCCCCTTCAGGAATGAAGGCGTGGGTCACTCCACCAGGCAAAGAACCATGACCAGCTGAGGTGCCTGCTTAAGAGCAAAGAGAATTATGGAATGGGTAATGAAAGAAGGGAATGATAAATACCAGCATTGACCACATGGCCAGTTCTAGAAACACGGACTGTAGATTTTAAGTATCCCTTACTTTGTTAGAAATGTGTGTGCACGTGTATTTAAGATTTTTGCTTTCTTCCCTCTTTTTTTTTTGGAGACGGAGTTTCGCTCTTGTTACCCAGGCTGGAGTGCAATGGCGCGATCTTGGCTCACCGCAACCTCCGCCTCCGGGGTTCAGGCAATTCTCCTGCCTCAGCCTACTGAGTAGCTGGGACCACAGGCACGCGCCACCATGCCCAGCTAATTTTTTGTAGTTTTAGTAGAGACGGGGTTTCACCATATTGACCAGGATGGTCTCGCTCTCTTGACCTCGTGATCCACCCGCCTCGGCCTCCCAAAGTGCTGGATTACAGGCGTGAGCCACCGCGCCCGGCCTTCTTCCCTCTTTTAAGTCATTGTCATCTAACGTAAGATATATTAATAATAGCTAACTTTACATCACAGTGTTTAAGCTACAGGATGTCAGGGAGAACAGTGAATGATATTGCCTCCTCTTCTAGGGAAAGGGTTAGCACGTTTTGGGTTGCAAAACATGCTTCAGGAAGGCTGTATGCATTAGGTGGAAGAAGGACTGTGATATGTTCTTTATTGTAAGACTAAATATGGTTTCAGGAAATGTGCATGAATCTAAAGTTGACAAAGCGTGGACTGTGATGTGGTGATCAGCTTCATGCGTCAACTTGAATAGGCTATAGTCCCCTTTAATCAATCAAACATTCCTCTATGTGTTGCTATGAAGGAATTTTATAAATGTGACTCATATCTGCAATCAATTGACTTTAAGTGAAGAAGATTATCCTCAATATCTTAGTGGTCCAGATTCAATAGACTGAAGAGGCTTAAAAGCAGAACTGAAGTTTTCTTGAGGGAAAAGAAATTCTACCTGTGGACTGAAGCTTGAACTCTTGCCCCAGAGTTTCCACCCTGCCCTTCTGGTAGCCTGTGGATTTCTTAAACCCATTCCTTGCAATAAGTTTCTTAATGTTTATCTCCTACTGGTTCTGTTTCTCTGTTTCTCATCTGTTTCTCTGGTAGAAGCCTGACTGATACAACTGCATACAGATTGCAAGGGCATATAAGAGTAAAACATATTAAAATGATTTCCAGTAAGAAAAATTCCATTAAAAAAAAAAGGAAAGCTTTGTCAACCATCATGATTCCAAATGGTGGACTAGAAATACAATATTTAAGAAAATGTAAATTCAGAAATGAAACTAAAGCCCAACATAGTAAACTACTTGCCCCAAAGTCACACAGATGAGAATTTGAAGCTAGATATTATGACAGAAACATTTATTTTATTTTAATTACTTAACTTATACTTAATAAATGAATGCATTGTTTCTCTAGATAAGATTCACTATTGTAAAGAAAATCTAATAAAAAGAAACATGAATTTTTTTCCTCTATTGAAAATAGTACTTGGAAAAACAATGATAGCACTTTGAAACTTCATAGTAAACTAGATTTTCCAAAAGTGAAGATCAACTTAAGATTTAAATTCAAAATGTAAAGCATGAGAATCCTTCGATTTTGTTTTGAGGGTTTTGTTTTTCTCTGATTACAAATATGTAAGTACATATAAAGTCTAACATCAATAATAGGAGGCTGTTAAATGCTAAGACGCAGTCAAAAGAGTCAATGTTTAATTTTTTCTTAGTCTTGGAAGTGGAGGCCTTGATTTGATGTAGGGCATTCCCACATAATATAAGTAGGGATGATAGTCCCCCAAATAATGATTGTCAGGGAAAAGGCCAGTTAACACTCATATTACTGTAAGGAAATTAATTTCACCAACTTCCACATAATTTTCTCTTCTATTACAAGCAAGCTTCAGTAAAAGAGCTAGTTCCTAATTCTTTCATTGTATACTTTCTTTTTTGATAGATAACCTCTTCCTAAGCATAAATCTAAGCAAAGTAAGGAATAATAACACCTCCATATTTCATGCTTCACTTCACCTAGGCCCCATGTGAGCAATTTCAACTGCAGAAAGTCTGATCTGAAGGTTACGAAAATCTTTACAAAAAAAAAAAGGCAAGGCTGATTGTATCAAAGCTGCCTTTTAATCTTCTTCATCAGTAATAAAGTAAGGCACAATTTTGTAATTAACGCACGAGGTTTTCAATTTTCAAAAGGTGACAGTCACATGAGTCTGTACTAAAGAATATCAAAGTCAGTATCTATAAAGACCTTCCTAGCTCCCGGCTCTTGTATCCTTCAAATCCACATAACCCCCAAATCTGAGGGTGTCACAAGTTTCCTTTAACCCATGGCCCCACATAACAGATTCCCTGCTTTAATGCCCTACATAGTTCACTACTCCCTGCAAGCTGGGCCTCTGTACTAGTTTATCCAGTTTTCCCAGGGCCTGTCTTTCAGGCCCCAGCCTCAGCCCCAATCCATGGGCCCCACAATCTGTGAACAGATCTCTCTGTTTATCTGCCTGGATATTGTCTGTTTCCAGACTCTGTGTCACCACAGCCCACCCACCTGCTGGGACACCATCTGCTGCACCTTGCTGGTCCTGGTGGACTCCGACCCCCTATCTGCCAGGACTGCCTCCTGTTGACATCATTATTCTCTCTAGATAATGAGACCACTAGCTTGATTGGACTTTCTCCCATCAGTGGAAACAAGTTCCAATTCTAGTGGCCTCTTTCACACTGGAGATCATGCTCTGTCGTTAAAAAACAAACTAACCCCATCCTCTACCACCAACTCTTATTCTGACGACGTTACACTACTCTTTGTCCTATAAAATATTCTGATTTAACAGGTTTCAAGCAAAATTAAAACAGATTGTAGATTCGTTAAGAAAGAAAATGTGTGTATGATAACCCTAAAAGATATAAGTCATGTACCAACCTGTGCTAAAGAAAAGTGCTAAACAGCAGAATATTTTCACTGGCAATACAAAACTGAAAAGTGATAATCAAATTTAGCTTTCCAAATAGTCTGCCACTTATTAGAACATTTACAAAGAAAACAATTGAAAAATAAAATAAATGACATTAACTCTTTAGGAAGTAAACAAAATGTCTATCTAATGCAGAAACAAGTCCCACACCCAGCTGTAGGAGTTGTCACAGTCCATACAACGCTAAGATACATGAATATTTTGCTTAGTTTTTAAAGCAGTCCTTTAGTTCTGCCAATATGCCTTGATTTAAAACAAATGAGAAAGAAAAGAAATTATTAGTGTTAGCTGTATAATCGTTAATACTCCACATAGGAACAATGTTTTCACCAGGATAAGTTTAATAAGTTAAAGATGTATTGAACACAAAGGCAAGAAACACTTAAAATGGTGCAGTTCTCAAATTCAAAGTATTGTTTGTAGACATCAGTTATAATGAGGTCACATCACATTAAAATGTTATTAAACAATTAGTTGTACAGGCAATATTCTAAGTACTTTACAAATATAAACTGCTTTAATCTTCTTAATAACTCTGAGGGAGAGGTACTAGTATTAATACCATTTGCAAATAAAAACACAGAGACAGAGAGATTAAGTAATTTACCAGATGTCACACAGCTGATAATAAATGACAAAAGTGAGACTCAAATTCAGTCATCAATGGTTTGATCTCCTGCACTGTGCTGCATCTCTCAATGACTTCTGAGACTCCTGCAGCCAGAAAATGGAAAAGCAAGGTATAGAATAGAGATTTGACTTCTATTGTCTAGTGCTCTTCCCATCAAATCTTTCAGTCAGTTCAAATGTTCACCTAGCATTAGAAAGACTAAGAAATTTTATGTGATGGGCTAGTCAATTGCCACAAGCAAAAACAGCAAATAAATAAATAAATAAATAAATAAGTATTCCTAAAATTACAACTATGATATACATTTAAATACCGACAACAGAATTCAGAAACTAACATATAGAATAATTTTAAGAAGTGAAGTGGCTCATTTTGAGTTAACCCCTTGCAATCAACTCACATGATATGAAAAAACAATATAATTACAACCCGAATTAAACCAAAGAAGAGCTTTCACTGATATGAAGCATTGTTTTTTTTTTTTCTCAGCCATACTACAGCAACCATACCCACACAAACAGAACTGGCATATACTAAATGCTTTAACAGTAATTAGCAATGAAAATATTCATTTTGATGCCGGGCGCGGTGTCTCATGCCTGTAATCCCAGCACTTTGGGAGGCCGAGGTGGGCAGATCATGAAGTCAGGAGCTCAAGAACAGCCTGACCAACATGGTGAAACCCCTTCTCTACTGAAAATACAAAAAATAGCTGGGTGTGGTGGCATACATCTATAATCCCAGCTACTCAGGCGGCTGAGGCAGGAGAATCGCTTGAACCTGGGAGGCAGAGGATGCAGTGAGCCAAGATTATGCCACTGCACTCCAGCCTGGGCCACAGAGTGACTCTGTATCAAAAAAAAAAAAAAAAAAAAAGAAAATATTTATGATGTCTTTCAGCAATTTAAAGATACATCTCCTAAGACAAACAATAATAATAAATGTATGTGCAGCTTTTGAATAGTGATTTCATCTTTATGAAAGTTATAACCTCAATCTTTTCATGTTATGTTTAAAAAACTACATTTACACTTCCCTCCCAATGAAATTTGATTTTTTAAATGTAGTTAAAATTTCTATGCTATTTACAAGGTATGATAATATATTGACATTAAGTTACTAAAAAATATTATGCGTTCTCAAGCATCTGTAAATTAGAATATTATAGGCTGAACATATTTGTAGAGAATTCAAATAACCATAATTTTATTAAGAACATTAGGTGAAACTTGAAACTTAACACATGATAGATCTTTACTTATAATATATCATTTAACTTATACTGAGTATTTTAGCAATTACATTTTTATTTCCAGCAGGTAGTCAAGAATACTAATTTTAGTGGCACTGGTGGTAGAGCGGTGATCATAGCTGCCTTCTAAGAATGCTGATTTTATTTTTCTTATAAATGTGTAAAATGCTTTGGAGAAACAAAAACAAATTTGAAGTGAGTAAAACTTTAAAGTAAAAATCAGGTTACACAGCTGGTTAATGGCAGTCCTTGAAATACCCAGCTCAAATCTCAAAATCAAACAATTACATAGGGTAAGAAATAGAACGCTTTCTACTCAGTGTTCTGTTTGTTATGCTACTTCTTATGCTTAGAAAACACTTAGAAAACCAAAATAATGCAGTCTTAGGGCTGCCTCATTAGAAAAATGAAAAAGCTTTACCTTCCCTTCAAAATGCCTGGTAACAGTATAGCTTTAATGTTTTTCCTTATGCTTGCACTCTCCCCTAACAGGTACACCTAAATACTGCCTCTTTTTAAAAAAATTAAAAATCTGCAATCCTTTTAATCTTAGGAGCTATACTAGTTTAGAAGTTTAAAATAAAGATGTAATGAGGAATTTATTGTCCTAACACCATGAATCATAGGGATACAATAGCAATATCATCTTTACTATTAAGCATACCTGAGACTAAGCCTAGATAAAGGAAATTACAGATCTGTATTGAACCTGCAAGTTTCAGGCTATGGTTTAATTAGTTGAGCCAATTTTCTGTCTCCAGTTCATTGGCATACCCAAACCTCAAAGAGATGTCACACTCATTAACTAGCCGGAAATCAAGACACCTGTAGGATAAAACTAAGCTGACAGTAACTAGAAAAGAGATGATGTCTGATCACCAGTGATACCTGATTTTCCCAGACCACATTCTCCCACCTAAGGGGAACAAACAGGATAGAGTGAGATGAGGGAGGAAATAGCTTTACCTGGCACGTAAGATAGCAAGCATAAAGAAACAATGGTAGATTAAAACTATCCTGTTAGCCATTTTGAAAGCAAGATATTAGACTTCATTTTTCTAACGAGGTGGCTCTAAGAAAGCATTATCTTAGTTCTCTGTTTTCTAAACATAAGCAGCAGAATAACAAACAGAACAATGAACTAGAAAAGCTCTCTATCTCTTGCTCCATGCAATATTTTGATTTTGAGATTTGGGCTGGATATTTCAAGGACCGCCATTAACTAGCTGTGTAACCCAGTATTAAAAGAACAACTTTAGACAAAAATTAACAGTTTATTTAAGCAAAGAATGAATAATGAATCAGACAGCACTCAAAGCTGAGAAAGGTTCAGAGGGCTATGCTCTAGCAGCCTAAACAGTGGGCTTTTATAGTCTGAACATGGAAACAAAGTAAAAATAATTATTTTATTGGCTACAGCTATACATTTGCCTTATTTGTGTATGGTTCAATGGGAGGTCTCTTGTTACATAACCAATCAGCTAGCTGGCTGTCTGTGACTGGCTGAAGCTCAATTCAAAATTAATCAGTAACAAGGAATGCCTCTAAGTTAAGTTTTTGTACAAGGGTTCTGGAAACAGAAACAAGCCTAGATGAATGGCCTCCTGATTATTTGGCTTTAATACCAGAAAGTCACATCATCTTTCACAGCTTTGTTTTTCTTTATATGCAGTCTGATCCTCCATTGTGGTTTGCCTGGGGAAAATCCTAGTTTATTCATATTTTCCTGACTTACCACCCAGTTTAGCTTTTGTCATTTTCAAAAGTTCCCAGTAGTGGCAATATTTAAGCCATACATTAGAATGATGTTTTCTTCTAACTTTTCTGACAATAACATTCTGATATCCACGGGCCCAATTTAGGAGTAGGGAAAGCCGCTAGGTGTGAATAGTGAATGAAGTGTTTCATTTACCAAGTGAAATACAACTTTCACAGGGAGAAAACTATATATATCTACATATATTTCAAAAACAACGTATGATATTTTTGTAAATTGAAAAACACAAATCGAGACTAAATATTGGGATGGTTCTCTAAATACATGAGTGAAAATATAAAATAGACTGGAACAATGCACACTAATTCATAGACGCTTCTGAGAGTAGACTTGACTAACTGTTGTGTTTTATTTCTTTATAAAGGAGGCTTTAAGCAAACATTATAAAATAAAATGAGCCAATTCTGGGAGGTGGGAATTGATTTTATTCTTTATTCTTCTCTTCATTATTTAAAGGTCTCATTATTTAAATTCATATTCATATAACATAAATTATGCAAATAAAAAACAGAACACAGACTATGAAAACAAAGAGAAGGTGAAGCTAATCAAAGATAAGCCTGGAAAAGTGAGCCCAGAGTATTGAAATATTTATTTATTTAAATATTCATTATTGCAGCTGGTAGGCATGTGAGAAGTGGACCACAGCCCATTGAGTTAACGTTCTTACAGGGAATCACTAATTGGTTTATGTGTCTCATGTTGGCATAATCTGACTCTGGTTCACCACCTGAGTCCTTTTGGACTCTTTGCTGGCTAGTTCAAATTATGCAACAGTTGATACTAACAACATGACTGAAAAATAGGAATTGATTACAAGATACTTAGAAGTAAACCCTAGCAACTTTCAAACTCATCCAACTTGCATAAGCAGGCTCTCTTTGAACATGTCCCAACATGTTGTCCAAGATCTCCTTTGATATGACAAACTGAAGTTGACAGTACAGGTATCTTAGAATAATACAAAGTAGAAGCTGAGCTAAAATTTTTTTTTTTAGCAACGAAGAATAGGTAAATAATAAGGAACAGTAACAAAATAGAACAATTATCTTGGCAGGTTTTCTAATGTTGTATATGTTTAATATTTTTCACTGTACATTTTATTTTTATGAATCCCAAATAAGGAGAGAGGAACTTTCCACTTTAGTGGGTGTCATTTTAACTATCTGGATTCCAAGTGTTTCCTAAGATGACATTCTAGTTCCCATGTATTAAGTACCATCTATTGAGTGCCCACTCTATGGCAACCATTTTGAATTAGTTCATTTACGCTCATTATTTTATTCTGTTCTCACCACAGTCCTGTGAC
Organism: Cebus imitator; assembly: GCF_001604975.1. Classification (NCBI taxonomy): domain Eukaryota; kingdom Metazoa; phylum Chordata; class Mammalia; order Primates; family Cebidae; genus Cebus; species Cebus imitator. The sequence continues at coordinate 389,273 of NW_016107445.1, forward strand.
ATGTACTATCTCATTTTCTCTGATGTAGGCACTAAGGATCAGAGATGAGAGGTTTGGTCAAACCCTAAGAGTAAGTGACAAAGCTGGTAGGTCTAACTCAAAAGCACCCTTGTAGTCCCATATTGTATTGTCTTCAGGGGAACCCTTCCCACATCAATGATTTAAACAACAGATCCTGGAACTTTTGTCTTTGGAGATGAATTAGTTACCCACCCCCAACACCAACCCCTCACCTTCCAACTTACAACCAACAAACTTAGTTATTAGAGGTAGCTTGTTATAATTTCAGGCACCCTTTCCTTTGATTCAGCAAAAATGTTTCTTCTAATTCCATCCATTCAATCTAGTTTTGCCTTCTCAATCGCACAGATTTTTTTTAACATGATATTTCTCACATAATTGAAGAAAGTAAGCACATCATCTCTAGGACTTCCACAAAGTAAATCATCAGCCACTCCTGATAAAACACCCTTGGGGGCCGGGCGCGGTGGCTCAAGCCTGTAATCCCAGCACTTTGGGAGGCCGAGACGGGTGGATCACGAGGTCAAGAGATCGAGACCATCCTGGTCAACATGGTGAAACCCCGTCTCTACTAAAAATACAAAAAATTGGCTGGGCATGGTGGCGCGTGCCTGTAATCCCAGCTACTCAGGAGGCTGAGGCAGGAGAATTGCCTGAACCCAGGAGGCGGAGGTTGCGGTGAGCCGAGATCGCGCCATTGCACTCCAGCCTGGGTAACAAGAGTGAAACTCCGTCTCAAAAAAAAACAAAAAACAAACAAAAAAAAAACACCCTTTGGGTCTCCTCACACTCTAGTCAATTTTCTCTAGTTCAGAATTTCCATGCTAGTGATTCGCAGAGAATCACTCTGGAGAATTGCAGTGTCTTCAGCTCTGATACCCACATCTCATAACAGTGCAGGGCACAGGGTAAATGGGGTAAACTCTCAGTGAACGCTTGCTGAATGAAGAAATGAGGAAATGAGTTTGGCACACTGCAAACATTAATTGACAATTACTTTGATCACTAAGAATTAGTGCTGATCTGTTAATGACCACCTTCATCTTTGTATATATTCCCTTTACTCTTCTTGACAAGAGCGTCTGTGTGTTCTGCTCTTTTGTTTTTTGGTTGTTTTGTTTTCCATTTTTGCCTACAGAATTCACTGCTTACAGTGTTTGGACAGTCTTCAAAAAGTGATAGTTTGTCTAGCATGAACATTAACAAGATTTATTCTTTATTTTTATGGTTATGCTTGTTTGATTTGGTTATTGTTAGTTAAAACAAAATCGCTAAGTTTCTCTTTTCCCTTTATTACCCATGAGAAGAAGAAAAAATTTTATATAGTTCTTTTGTCTACCTAAAGGCCTTTTTCTGGGGGTGGCCAAAGAATATATCCACTAAATGTATATTTATGAACAAATAAAGACACATGTTTAAAAGTCAATGTTATTAGAGTATTGGAGCTAAGGTCTATTCTGTAGTCTTTTTTTTAGTTTCAGGCACTTTTAGGCATGTCTCCTGAACCAGCAGGATTAATCTGCCAGGGATCATGAATACCTAAAAGTTCTTATGGCAATGATGATGGCTGTTAGCCAAACCCTAGGACCAAGACCTTGCCTGTCAAAAAGCCACTTATTAACAGTCCTAGTCCTTGTGTAAGTGAGGGAAGATACTCTTTAAGGTGGATGTATAAAGAGAGTTGAAGTACTAAACTCAATACAGGGACAATGGTCAGGGTTAGAAAGCAACAGATGAATGGCTGAATGCAGAACTTTGAGAAATTTGAGCCCTGAAACAAAAGGGCAACACAGGTGGGGTAGCAGATTCCATATCAACTGAGAGACTGCTAGCAGGAAGGCATGAAGTAGGGTGAGTGTCCTCAGGAGGAATAGCAGTGAACAGGAGTCAATGCATTGATCAGGGATAGGGCCTGGATGTGAACAGAAAGTCTAGAAAGTTCACGGTCCCACTGGTTAGTCTTTTCCATGAGATATTTTGAGCTTAGAGTCTAGCAATTATGCTAACAGGGCCCAGGACAGAAAATTACTATTTTGTTAGTGCTAGTGTTAATTGATTGTGATAGTACAGGCTGGTATAACCTTCAATATTTTACCTAAATTAAAACTATAAAAAAATTATTGGTCATTTTCCTTTCATACTTCCTCTGAGCTCCCAGCATTGAAAGAGCAGAGGTACTCTGGAAGGAGGCAATCTTTCTTATATCATCAACTTTAATAAAATAGGAAACATTTCTCTCCAAATTGTATCATTGTGTCACTCCTCTGCAATTTTCTACTGCATTATTCAAGACAGAAATGGAATTATTTCATTTTTATTAGAGGTAACTTACTTTAACATATTATTAAAATTCAGAAGGCTGCAAATAATTTCTACTGAAATAAAATGCACAAGTAAGAATTATAAAACTGTCTGGTTGAAATCCTCTATTCTCTTGGATACTCTAAGACAAATTTAATTGATTGTATTAGGTGGAACAATTCACTTTTCCACATTATCAGTGGTCTTTACTAGAACTTCATCTTTATTTTTAATTAAGATGTAGTATGTATTCTTCACACAAAAATTTCTGTGATGCTGTGTCCCTTCAGGAGTTAAAATACCAAATTAGTACTATCCCAGAACAATTTCTGCTTTACTAAGCCTTCAAACAGCAACATATTAAAATGTTAGTTAGCACTTACTGATTTATTAATTCTGTTTTCCTATACAAAAAAACAGGAAAAAACAATTTTCAAACACTTATTATGTTCATGCTATTTGAGTCTTTTCTCTAGTTTATATGTACAGAAGTTTTAATATATTTACAATCAAGTCTATCAATCTCCAATTATGATTTTTGTCTTAGACATCATGTTAGACAAGATTATAAAATTATTTGCCACGCTATTTTCCTCCAGTTATGTCTGCCTTTGTTCTGCTTTTATCAATCTGACATGTATTTTTATAATATATAAATAAAATTTCCAAATTTATCTTAACATTAACTAATTATTGCTGTTGTGCTTTTTGAACGATCATTACTTTCTTCATCAATATGAAATGTGGTTTTTCTTATGCATTACTTTTACATGTGCTTTGATCTGTTTGGGGATTTCTCAAACTGATTTGGCTTCTCTAAGTTTCTATGTTAGTAAATAGTACCACACAGTTTTAATAATTGTAACTTTTTAATGTGCTTTAATACTGGGAAATAGCAAGTTTTATATTTCTTTTTTTAATGTACTTTTTCTAGACTGTTCATGCTTCCAGATGAATTTTAATAATCATTTTACCAAGCTCTCCTCCAAAATGTTTTGGGATTTTAAATGAAATTGTACTATCTTTATAATTTGAGGAAACTAACATCTATACAACATCTATTATTCTCATCCAAGACTACAACATAAGCCTCATTACTGCTAATTTTTCTTTCTGCATAACATACTTAACAGACAATTGTTTATCTGTGTTTCTCAATAAATTTTATTTTCTTAATTTAAGTCGTTCACATTTCTTTAATAGTTTATTCATAGCTTTGTGATATTTAATTGCTATTATGAGTTTTCATGTTTTCTATTTGTTGCTGCCATAGAAAAATGAACTGATTTTTACACATTTATCTTTTGTATAGTTACTTAACAAAGTTCATTACTCTAATGGTTCTTCAGTTAATTCTCTTGGGATTATCACTGGTCTTTACTAGAACTTCATCTTTATTTTTAACTATGACATAGTATGTCTTAGTAAAATATATATATTTTAAGGAAAAAAGATGTAACCATTTTTCTAATTATTATAACCTTTGAGAGGCAGCATAACATAATATTTATGATTAAAGACTCATGGGTCAAACCACAGGAGTTTTAATTCAGCTCTGCTACTTATTAGCTGCATGACCTTGGCCATGTTACTTAGTATTTCTTGGCCTCAGCTTCCTAATTTGTCAAATAGAATGATAGTAGTCCATATCTCCTAGGGTTGTTGTGAGAATTAAATGAGTTAATATTTATAAAGCATTTAGAACAGTTCCTAGCATATATGAGAAGAATTCAGAAAATATTTGTCTTTTAAAACAAATATTTTAAACAATTCCATTGGTTAAAATTTGTTAAATGATATTAACTATAAGTGATGAAATTGGTCATGTAATAAGCTATTAGGGTTGTTCTGCTTTCTTGAAATCACTTTTTTATATTTTAATGGTGTCTCTCTATTCCTAAATTACTATACTACATGTATGTGTGTTTTCTTAAAAGAAATATAGTTGCATTTTATCAAATGTCATTTGAAATCTATTTGGAAGTTAAAACATTGGTTTTATTCTTTGGTCTATGACAATGAAATCACTTTAGTAAGTTTCCTGGTACTAAACCACATTCACATTCCTAGAATAAATACCATGTGTTGTATTATTCTATTTTGTTGATATCTACATTCCTTTAGCTAGTATTTCAATAAATTATTATCTTATTTTTTGTGTTACTTTTATTAGTTTTCTTTTTTGACTTTTTTAGTATTGTGCTTCTTATTAAATAAATCAGAAAAATGTTTTCTCTTTCATAGAATTCATAGAGTATAGGGATAATTTGTTCCTTAAGAGTGTATATTTTTAATAATTGATTATAAATAGCTGATGAAAACAAGACACTTTAGTCATTTAAATGTAGTGTTTTAGCTCCTGCCAAACCTTTCTATTCAAGCTGGTCAAGGACATAGGCTTATGCATCTGACAAAATTAGGCTCAAGTCCTAACTTCACCACCCACCTGCTAAATGTGTGCATCTGGCAAGGTATGCTTGTATCACTGGAAATAACCATGCCTTCCTTACCTTCTTCACAGAGTTATTGTGAGAATTAAATAAGATTATGCTTATAAATCATTGTATATTCAGCCCACAATATAGACCAAATAATTATTTTATATGTTAGTTTTAATTTTCCTTAAGTATAAAATTAATTCATATTTATAATTCCACTTATTTTGTCCTAGTATGGAGAATCTAGTGGTTTACATAGAAATATAAACGGTTCTGAGAAAATTATTTGTGTGAAATTACTTTATAATAAAAGTAGATGTCAATTAAGACATGTTACTTTTTATTTTTAGACATAAATTTAAATGTTTACATCAAAGTAAAAATGCTCTGATGAGCCATGGAACTGAACCTATTGCCAATGTTTAAACAAAATCACAGAGGGTTAATAGGAAAGTTGTACACTGGTTTTAAGAAGACCAAGCAATGAGCCTAAACCAAATGTAATGTCTTCCACTCCTTCCTGCTCCTCTGGAGTTGTGTTCTCATAGGAATCTGAGAGGGTGTGAAGAACTTCGGAGCCTTCCCTCAGGCTGCAGCTTGCCTCTTGCTTCATCATCTAAGCTGCAGTGGTGAAGCAAGCTTCTCACTCTAGGTAGGAGAATGTAGCACTAAGGGATCGAGGTGCTGTCAAATAAAATTTCTACCAGACCAGTAATATTTATTTATTTATTTATATTACATTTTTAAGTTTTGAGATATATGTGCAGAATGTGCAGGTTTGTTACATAGGTATACACGTGCCATGGTGGTTTGCTGCACCCGTCAACCCATCATCTACATTAGGTATTTCTCCCAATGGTATTTCTCCTCTACACTCCCACTCCCCGACATGTCCCTGGTGTATGATGGTCCCCTCCCTGCATCCATGTGTTCTCCTGTTCAGCTCTCACTTACGAGTGAGACCATGCAGTGTTTGGTTTTCTGTTTCTGTGTTACAAACTCATAACATTTTTATGAAATACTAATAAGACTGCAATATGAATATGGCCTCAATTTTCAAAGGATGTAATACTGATGCAGGCCAGTATGAATATATACAGATATCTGTCATAGATAGATAGATAGATAGATAGATATAGATAAATTGGACAGATATTTGTGTTATATACATATATATCACCAGCACACAAAAACCTGTCTCTCAAAAAAGTATTAACTTGAGGTGTATGTCTACCTATTAGTGTCATCAAGAACATTTAATTGTATGTACTGATTATAATTCTATTATATGGTCTCTGAGGAGGGTAGTAATGAGAAAAGCAGTCAGTTTGTAAGACCTGATAGGCAGTATGAATTTCTATTCTGTTTTAAAGGCTATAAATTTCAAAACATTATTCTGATGGGTTAGCTGCCTCTACTAAGAACTATTTAAATAGGCACAGCTAAGAGTAGAAACGTCAAACCAAGCTCAGTCTCTACTAATCACTTATCCCTGGCAGATACAAGTTGAAAATGTGTATCTCAAGGTCCCAGTATGTATTGTTTGCCATTAATTAGAAATTAACAGTAGATTCTATCAACCTTATATTAAACTACATTGTCTTCTAAAAGGAAGATATCCCACCTTACATTTTGTATGCTGTCATCTGGCTTTATAGCAACAAAGATATTTTTAGGAACATCTTCAATATGTTATTCCATATGTTCCAAGATCAGTAGAAGAAAAATGTACTTACTTTTTCTTTTCTGTCCCTGGGACAGGGTTTCTGGCTTCTCCCAGAGTTCCCTTGATTGAGTGTCTTTTCAGTATAGCACGACTTCTGAAGGAAACAAAGGCAGGAAAAGATTTATTAAGATAAACGTCTCTAGTTTCTTGTCTCTTGCAAAAAAGAACAAGTTGTTCCTTAGACAAAAATGTCTAATTTAGACCAAGTGTTGTATGTTTTTAAAAAACATTCATTATCTTTTATATTCCTTTTCCCATATTTTTTTTTTCAGTTTCTCTAGCTGATAGCAAGAGCAGGATAAATTTTCTTGAGTAAGCAATAAACATATATATTTAAGATTTTCACATTTCCACTGAAAAACAGATTCACTAGGTGATAGTCTTTCTCAAATGTGTGATTTAAAAAGCAACATATCCCTGCAACCATTCATCTTTGAATTTAAATACCGGGAGCAAGGACATTGTTTTTTTCAATCGCAAGATATAGTGATTGCAATTTTTGGAGAGAAATAAATCCAGTAAAATCCAGTCTATGCACAATGCCTCACCATCAAGAGGTAACTAACCTAACATTTTGCTATGAATAGGTAGATAACCCACTTGCATATTTTTTTCTGATCATATTCTTTTAGGTGTTTATATGTCAAAGGTCCCCATTTAAAAACTAGTTATTAGCTTTAAATAACTGGAAAACCTAGTTATTTTCATTTACATATATACTTCTGATGGAGGCGGCCACAACTGATCACCCGGTTAACCAGGTGCCCTGTCACTCAGGCAGTCTACGCATTTGAGCAGACACATAGTAAATGCTTAGATGTTAAAAACGAAAGAGCCACGCTTCTTTCATTTTATGAAGATCATCTGTTTCTTTTTCTAAATGTGGGGACAGTAATGTCAATATTCCTCTGCTGATAGAGAGAGAGAGAGAGAGAGAGAGAGAGAGAGAGAGATGGGACAGATATCTGAATACTAGTGTTATTCGGAGCAGGGAAGAGTCTAGCTTTTTATTATGTATTCAAGGATCAATGTCTGTTGTCTTCTCTTCCCTATTTCTTTCTAATAAACCATGAAATTATATCTATTCCAGGCTTTTAATATTTTTCAATTCACTTTTCCTTCCAACTCCATTTTCACGGGCAAATCTAGTTCAACTCTCCCCAGCCATAGCTTCTTCCATCTTGCCCACTGTTCTGGGGTTATGCCATCTCTCACTAGTCTCCCTGGCCTGAGCCATTCCCCTTCCAATCCATCCTGCATACACCTTTCACACTGGGACAATAACTGAGCTTCCAATTTGTATAAAACCCAAGAGCTATATATGGTGGAGATATTTCACTATGATTCTCAGATAAAGTATCATCTTTTTCCCTAAATGTCAACAGCATTATGTTAGCCACTCTAAGTTAGTTTTCAAACAGTTTGATTACTGTTTTTTTCACTTCTGACGTCCTAAGGGCATTGTAAATAAAGGCAGAAACACTGACCTCAATTCTAGTTTCAACTCATCTATTTTTCAGCTGTTGATTTTGAGGAGTCATCTCCTTTCTTGGAGGTAAATGACAGAGCCTTGCTCACCAAATGGCATAATAATATTAATCCTGCCTATATCTCCAGGTTGTTCTGAGATTTAAAGATCACATACAATGAAATTCCAAATATATGGTTATTATGCTCCTTGAAGATCTGCAAAAGTATAAACTTGCTGTCTTTGTTTAACACTAAATACAGATTGGGACCTAAGAGGTATCTGTGATCACACTCTTAAGTCTTACAGCTTTCTTTTGGAAATGTGATGTTCTAAAAAGTTTGGTTTGGCTTTCAAAGAAAAAGAACACCAAAGGAATTATGCTCTAATGTATTTCAATATCAAAGACACTCTGAATCTAAACGAGTGGGAAAAAGGAAAGGGAGCTCAAAACAGTGACAAATCTCAGTTGGCTGAACCTGCCATTTAAATTAACTCAACTGCCATATGTGGCACAGATAATAATGCCATCTTCTTCAAAACTTTGCTAATATCTCCAGACATCACTGGACACTAATAGAAAATATGTCCCTATTCTCTGTCATTGTGTTGTAGGGTTTTAAATGAAAGAAATATAAAGTATGTGCAATAGGATGTTTGTTTTGTTTGCAAAGAGGAAATAAAAGATATCAACCAAATATCACTTAATATATAATTAGCACTGTGACTTCAGCTCAATAGTTTTTATTTTAGACAAAAAAAACAACAAAAAATGCAGCTGATCCATGTTTTTCTCTCCTTCAACCCCTGAGTTCTCATGAGCATTATGTCCTGCTGGTTTCCAGGTAACTTTTATATGGGCTTTTGAATGAGCATTGGTTGCAAATACTTTTGGATGATACTGATTACCTGACTTAACCTCATTACTGTTTTAGATCACTGAATAATTAACCAAATAGGGTACTGAGGATCATAAACTGAAAAGAAACAGATATACCATATCTGTGCAGTATCAATTTCATCAGGCTAAGGGACTAAAAATGGTAATTTTAATAGTACTTATTTTTTTTTAATTATAGTTAAAAACATAAAGTTTATCATCTTAATCATATTTAAGCATATATTTCAGTATTCTTAATCATATTCATATTGTTATACAACCAATTTCCAGAACTTTTTTGTCTTGCAAAACTGAAACTTCATACCCATTAAAATACCACCTCGATTTCTCTCTCCAAAACTCCTGAAAATCACCATTATACTGTCTGTTTTTTATAAATTTTACTACTCTAGATATTTTTATAAGTGGAAGCATATAGTAAATGACTTTTTGTGACTAGCTTATTTCACTTAGCATAATGTTCTAAAAGTTTATCTCTGTGGCGACATGTGTCAGAATTTCTTTCCTTTTCCAGGCTGAATAAAGCCTTAAATAAAAATATCCCAATGTATATACTACATTTTGTTTATGTATTCATCCATCAATGGACACTTGAGTTGCATCCACCTTTTGGATATTGTAAATAATACCACTATGAACATGGGTGTACCAATATCCCCTCAAGTCCCTGCTTTCAAATCTTCTGGATATATACCTAGAAGTGGAATTGCTGGGTCATATGGTAATAGTATTTCTTTTTAACATAATTTTTACAAGAGCTTTAGATTTACAAAAAAATTAGAAGACAGCACAGAAAGTTCCTATAGTGTTCCATACCCAGTTTCCCCTGTTATTAGTATCTTACATTAGTATTACATTTATTACAATTAATGAACTAATATTGATATGCTATCATCAACTAAATCCTATACTTCATGTCTGTTTAGTTTTTATCTAATGTCCTTATGGTATTTCAGAGTGTCATTTAGGATACTATATTACATTTAGTCATCATGTTTCCTCTTTATGGTGACATTTTCTTAGCATTTCCTTGTTTTTAATGACCTTGATAATTTGACAGGTATTTTGTAGAATGTCCTTCAGTTGGGATTTGCCTGATGTTTTCCTCATGATTAGACTGTGGCTATTGGATTTTTGGAGGAAGATCACAGAGGAAAAGTGCCATTTTCATCACATCATAGCAAGAGCCTATAATATCAATATGTCATCACTACTGATGTTGACCTTGCTGAGATAGTGTTTGTCAGGTTTCTCTGCTGGAAAGTTAGTCTGCATCCTGCTGCTTTCCACTGTATTTTTGGGAAAGAAGTCATTATGTGTAGCTCATGATTAAGAAGAAACAAGTTATTTGCTACCTCCTTGAGGATGTTGTAGCTGTATAAATTATTTGGAATTATTCTGCATAAGAGATTTATCTCCTCTTCTCATTTATTTATGTATTCAATTATTTATTCATAATGATATAAATTCATGGTAGATATTATATACTTTGGATTATAATCCAATCTTACTTTATTATGCTCTTCACATTGTTCCAGATTGGGTCATCATTAGCTCTTTCTGTTGGCTCCTGCAGTACTTTTCCTATTAATGCAATGTATATTGCATTATCTATCATCACTAGATATTTCAGCCTTGACATCTAGCATATAGCTCTAACTAAGTAATACAACTGAGAAAAGGTTTATTCAAGTACAATGAAAGATGGAGAGTATGATGAAGCAGGTGTAATGGACATTGTTGTGTGCCACCAGATTCCCTTTCAGGACTGAACCATTCATTTCCCCAGCTGAGTATTGGTGGCTGATGGTCCTCAACTGAGACCTTCCAATTATGAGTTACTTCAGGGCATAAAGAACCAGCCTTGGGCCCTCATTTGGACTGATTCTGAGGGCTCAACCCAGCTGCTGAGTTCCCCATGGAATCAGCTTTCACCTCTACCTGAAATGATCTGTATACATAAGCAGCACTAGGTAGCCTCAAGTAAGGGAGATAAGGTGAAAATCAGCATACTGAACACAAGCAGCTGGAAAGAAATCGGTTGCAGAGAGGAGAGAATTTAAATTGTGAAAAATGTAGTGAGTCAGGTTAGGCTAGGTTATAAGGAATCCTGAAAGCCAGGCAAAAGGTTTAAGATTTAATTAGTAAGCAATACATCTAATTGGGGGTGCAGTCCAATAAAGTACGATGTAGCTGTAGGAAGAAAGAGTATTGAGCTATAAGAAATCAGAAATTGTAGCCAACATTTAGACTAGCTATTAATGCACAGGGCACACTTTGCATGCACCATGTCATTAAATATTCATTACAACTATTAAGATCTCCATTTTGCAAATGACAAAACTGAAGATCAAAAATATTCAGTAACTTATCCAAGATCACATAGCTAAGAAGCCCACTGGAGACATTCAGACTTTGCTCTTATATTAATCTTAAAGTAATGCTATTCAACTCACCAAATCTTAAAGAATATGTAATCATAAGATATGAAAATGTTTCATAAATGTTAAATGAAAGAACTGGATACACTTGCTATACAATAGAATCACAAATTTGTTTCTTTTTTTTTTTTTTTTTTTTTTTTTTTTTTTTTTTTTTTTTTTTTTTTTTTTTTTTTTTTTTTTTNAAAAAAAAAAAAAGCAGTGTTAGAAGGGTGGTGTGCCTGGAGAGGGTGCAGGGCTTCCAACACCCCTGCCAATATCTTGCTCTCTACATCTCTTTTGTTTGGCTGTTCCCAAATTATATCTTTTATAAAAAGCCAATAAATATTAATATGAGTGCTCCTAAGTTCTGTGAGTCATTGTAGCAAATTATCAAACTAAAGGGGGAAAGTCATGGGAACTCCCTAACTTTGTAGCCAAGTCCGACAGAAGTGTGTGGGTAACCTGGGGACCCAATACTTGCGAATGGCATTGGAATTGAGGACTCTCTAAAACCTGTGAAGTCCGCTGGGTCGTTAATGTCAGAATTGAATTGTAGGATACCCCGTTTGTGTCTGGAAAGTTGGAAATTTGGTTGGTGTGAGAAAAAATCCACACATTTGATGTTAGAATTTCTGAGGAAAAATAGCTCAGCATGTAAAACCATAAATATACAGAATCCTTTCAGACAGCTTACAAGAATTAACATTTTCCAAGTTTTCTGAACTCAAGTCAAGATAAAGAGAGAGAAGCAAAAATGAACTCAGTAATGTATTACTCTGATAGTTTGATTCAGAGAAAATAAAAACTCCATTCTAACAGGAAAAAAAAAAGACAAGTGGCCTGCATAGCGCAGTTGCATGAGCTTTCTAATAATGCAAACGGGAGTCTGTTACTTCCCTACAATTTTTTTCTTAGCTTCATATCAGAGAGAAGGACACAAACTGTAGAAATTGAATGATAACTTATAATATAATCGATGATCATTGTATGAAGTATTCAGTTTGCAGCTCATAAATTTAGGTAACATCATTCTTCCCCTCCTCCTCAATAGAGAGAGACAATGGTTACTGTCTAGCTCAATGCTGGCTTAACGGCCTCCTCTGAGGTTAATGTTAACATCATTCTGGACAGGGCAACAGGAAGCATCTGTGTATCTTACCACAAAATGAGATGATCCATTTTTCCCCCCATTTGAAGTATAAATTCTGTTGGTATTAAATTACTTAATTGCTCTTGCTTTATATACACATTTAAAATATTTAGATATATCATAGTAATAGCCTTAGAGAAAACTAAAATGACTTATGACTGTGTAAATATGTATTTAATTTTTCCCAGTTTGTCAATATAGGTTATTTTTTCCTCTATGATTTAATGGAAACTTGAGTTATAAAAGCTATTCTTACAATCTTTTTTTGTTCTTATGTTCTAGAACCACCGATGGTGACAACAGAACTCAGGGAATGTTAGTCAATTAACAGCTGCCAAGTTACTCAGAGGAGCAGATGGTATAACTGATCATGTCCTACCAAATGTGAAAAGGGAATACTCAAAGATGTTTGCTCAAATACACTAGAGTTTCCACACAAAAGGCTATAATGGCAACCATATATATTTTTTCATCTTGTGTTTTCTTTTTATTCCAGGTGATTCTCTTTTGTTCTGTTTTTAAATTTTTGACCTGTAGACTAGTCATTTTAAAATAACCTGCAATATACACTCATTTGAGTATTTTTAGCAATAGAAATGCACAACAGAAATATGTCAATAGAAAAGAAAAATAATACTTAACACCACTACCAGATTTTTAAACTATAATATGGCCAGTTGGAATATAATGCTGAGGGTTGTTGAAATAACTATAATTGTACAGATATTTTGCTAATCATCTTGGATGTCTGTAGTGAGATTATTAGAAAGTCCATGATCGATTCCTCAGAATGGCATCATTAAATTAGAAGGTGATTCCTTCTAATTTAATCATCTTAAAAGCCATATCTTAATTATCAAATAGTAAAGAATCCAAAATCTCAAATATTCATTAATCCAACAAATATTTATGGTGTATATTTCATACCAGGCACTGTTAAAGAGGCCAAATGAAAAAAATAGACAAAAGCAAAACAAAAAAGACAAAATCGCTATACTGATAGAGCTTATATTTTTATTTTTATTATTTATTTATTTATTTATTTATTTTGAGACAGAGTTTCGCTGTTGTTGCCCAGACTGGAGTGCAATGGCACGATCTCGGCTCACCACAACCTCCGCCTCCTTGGTTCAAGCAATTCTCCTGCCTCAGCCTCCCGAGTAGCTGGGACTACAGGCACGCACCATCATGCCCAGCTAATTTTTGTATTTTTAGTAGAGACGAGGTTTCACCTCGTTGACCAGGATGGTCTCGATCTCTTGACCTCGTGATCCACCCACCTCGGCCTCCCAAAGTGCTGGGATTATAGGCGTGAGCCACTGCTCCCGGCCAATTTTGTTTCTTAAAAGTATACATGTTAATCCCATATATAACAAAATAAGAAGTTTTCTGTAAGATGATACACAATTAAAATCTTGTATAATTTTAATTAATTTATTTTCTGTATTTTATGTTTTATAAGTTAAATTATGTGCTTTTCTAGTCAGAAAGAAATTAAAGATATTTTATAAAAAGAATATCACACACTGGGGCCTGCTGGGGAGTGGGGGGTTAGGGGAGAGATAGCAGGGGGTGGGGAGATTGGGGAGGGATAACCTTAGGAGAAATACCAAATGTAGATGATGGGGTGATGGATGCAGCAAACCACCATGGCATATGTATACCTGTGTCACAATCCTGCACATGTACCACAGAACTTAAAGTATAATAAAATAAATAAATAAATAAATAAAATAAAGTTTTCTTTATCAGTAAATGAGGGATCATGATGAAAGTATCTATGTTATGTCAAGAAAGGAGGTAGAACAATTGTTTGCAAGACAGATGAAAAATGAATGAAGAACATTTGGGGTAATCAGCCAAGTGCTTTATTTCGTGACTGAAGGTTGACAATTGTGAAAGCTGTCAGAAGAATTTATGCTAGAGTTGATTGTTGATTTGGGTAGGGAGAAAAGACAGTCAAATATACCACAGGATTTATTTGTAAACACAGCATCCACAAAAGGAATAATTGGCAAGAAAAGTTGGAAGGAACATGATGAGTTCAAATTAAGACATTCAGGTATTCAGTGAGTGTTATTCAACCAAGAAGAGCTTATCCAATAGGCAGATGAGAAACGATATTAATAGTAAATACAATCAATTGATCAAATCCAGGGCAGTAAATCAGAGAGTAAGTTATTAAGTGATACATTTGAACTCATGTGTTTAAACAAGCAAACAGAAGTGTAGAAATTAATAGAGAATAGCAGAGTGCTAGAACTGAAATCCACAGAAGTTAAAATTTTGTGAGATAAATGTTAATCAGAGTTTAGAAAATGTAAATTTTCCTTTGAATTGTATAGGTGCTATCAGGTAAAGAAAAACAACTCTCAATGTGATATAATTTTTTATTTGAAAGTTATCATCCTACATTAAGAAGTATCTTTAAGTGTATTTATTCATTCATATATTAAAAAACAGTATTTACTGAGTGCTTCCTTTGCATGAGAACTTGTACAAGAATGATAAAATGTGCTTGTTTGGATCCCTTGGCCACTTAGCGCTAGCAATAAATAGGGAAAGATTAACACAAATAGGCCACACACAAAACATTCTGCTTCATCTGCCTAGAATGCACATTTCCTTTTGCTCTTCCTAGCAGGATGTGGGCCATCCTTAATGGCCCAACTCAAATGCTGCCTCTTCTGTGAAGCTTTAGGAATTGTTCCAGATTGGTATTGATCATAATCTTTGCCCCTAAATCATTCTTTTCATGACTTGCTGATGCTTTCTGTTACAGCCGTGTGTGGTAGTCTTCCCTAGAGCCTGTGAACATCTTGAATGGGAATGTTTTATTCAACTATCTGCAGGACTTAGTGCAGATAGCTGGTATTCAATAAGTGATTATTGAATGGAAATTCATAAATCTTTACTCATATTAGCAAAAGGCACTATGAGTACAGGACTTAGTACAATATATTGTAGGTATTCAATAAGTGATTATTCAATTGAAATTCATAAATTTTTACTCATATTAGCAAAAGGTATATATAACTGTAAAGAATACCTGCAAATGTGTTTACATTCACTTTTGCTCCATAAAGTTCAAAAAGGATGAATTTATACAGTTGTGAAAATATGAAACACTCAAAGATATTCATTAATTAGTGTTCACAACAAAATGAGCATTATTCTATTCAACCTTGCTTATCTACTTACTACTAATTTTTCTTTCATTGACCTCTAATCTATCTATCTATCTATCTATCTATCTATCTATCTATCTATCTATCTATCTATTTTGGGATAGGATCGCACTCTGCCACCCAGGCTGAAGTGCAGTGATATAATCCTGGCTCACTGCAGGCTTGACTTTCTGGGCTCAAGTGATCTTCTATCTCTGCACTTCTAACTACAAGTGCATACCACTACACCTGGCTAATTTTCTTATTTTTTGTAGAGACAGAGATTTTTCGTGTTGCCCAGGCTGGTCTCAAACACCTGGGCTCAAGCTAAGCACCTGCCTAGGTCTCCCAAAGTGTTGGGATTACAGGAGTGAGCCACCAAAGCTGGCAAATCTAATCTGTATTTTTTTCACTATTATATATGCTGGATTTCTACAACTGTGACAGTTTTTAAACTAACCTTGGCAATTGCTACATTTTCATAGCTTTTTAAAAAAATTAAGTAATTATTATTATTATCTTTTGGAGACAGAGTCTTGCTCTGTTGCTCAGGCTAGAGTACAGTGGCACAATCTCAGCTTTCTGCAAACTCTGCCTCTCAGGTTCAATGGATTCTCCTGCCTCAGCTTTCCAAAGTCCTGGAATTAAAGGCATGAGCCACCACGCCTGGCCCCATACCTTTTTTGCTTACATAAAATTGCAAATAACCTGCTTTATTAATTCCTTGGCAAATCTTTTTATCTACCATGTGGTAGATACAATGGAGGAAACACAGACCCCGTTTTGTGGAAAGGAGCATTACAACTAGACTAGTTGATTTAAAAATATACACAAATGACCAAAATCCAATTTATCTGAAATTTTTATTCAAGTACTAAAAGCTTCATTAGGTGAAGAATGAATAAAAAGGAACTGATAAAAATGACTAAGAATTAGAAATACATTCATATTTCAAGTATCGGTTTATACAACTAGCTAAACATCTCATCTAATTGTCTTTTTAGATTCAAGTGAAATCCATAAACATTTTTAATAGGCAAGGTAAAATCAGGTTTTCTTAATTAAAAAGGTAATACCTGCATTGTTCAACTGCTTTTACATAGTAGTTTGGCAAAGTTGACTCAACGTCTTAAAATTTTTGACAAACTTTAACCTAGTAATTCCACTGTGAAACTTCTTTCACCCTTTAGGTCCCCAGGATAAACCTCTTTTTATTTTGCTACTGTCAGGAGGAAAAGAAGATAAAGGGATTTTGACATTTAATGAACACCTGTTCTGTATCATGAGCCTTAGTAGACACTTTGCATTTCAGTTCATTTAATCATTACAATTAGTCTATCACATAGTGGACCTTTTACAAAGCTTAAAGATAGTGAGGTGCATCCCTAAGGTCACATAGCTAATAAGTCCCAGAGTTGGGATTCAAACTCAGCTCTGTTCAACTCCAAAGTCCACAATTAATCCACTGCACATTATGATGACTCACAATATTCTTGGACTTTTCACCTAGCTTTTATATATAACTTTTCTTCTATATGATTTTTCTCTTGTGATTAAATGATGGCTTCATAATATTTATTATTTTGCTTCATAACTCAAAGCTCTAAGAAATATGAATGTTTTTGGAGAATTGACTCAAAAACAGTTCATAGACTTAATCATTACCTCCAAGTTTTCTTTTAAGTTTTAAAGTTTTCCTCTTTCTTCACATTTCATATCAAAGATAATATATCTTCACATCTCATACTGAAGAGAACAAGAGTGTTAATATGCCCCTTGAATTTATGTTTCATTTTCATAAGATGTGGATGAATATAAAGAAGCTTGATCAAAAAGGTTTCCTGCTGTGTATTACAGCCCAAAGAACAAAATAAGCAAACTTGTTACTTTAATGATTTTGTTATCTTCAATCTCTTGCATTCTTTCATCATACCATTATAACTTACAAACATGTTTGCTGTGGGTTTTTATTAAGCTGCCCTTATGAAAGAATTTGATACTTACAATACATTGTCATGATTGAGAACATGGATTCTGAAGATAGACTTATTGATTATAAATCTTTACTGTATACATTTGGACAAGGTACTTAAACTTTCTGGAACAGCCATGGCTTCCCTATAAGTGAAAGTATCTATAATAATAGTACTTATCATATAGAGTTG
The DNA here is from genome assembly GCF_001604975.1 of Cebus imitator. Classification (NCBI taxonomy): domain Eukaryota; kingdom Metazoa; phylum Chordata; class Mammalia; order Primates; family Cebidae; genus Cebus; species Cebus imitator. The sequence continues at coordinate 407,033 of NW_016107445.1, forward strand.
TTAGGAGGTTTAAATGACATACTGAATTCCTGTCACATAGAACAATGCCTGGCACATACTGTGTTTAATATGTTTTAGATTTATTAATACTCTTATACAATAAAGACAAATGGATTGCTCCTGCCAATGATACATATGATAGAAACAGCAAAAAAAAATGCTGAGCAGGCTTTCACCACATCCACTGA
>NW_016107445.1:407256-408884 GCF_001604975.1 Cebus imitator
AAAAAAAAAAAAAAAAGAAAAAAAAGAAAAAAAAATCACTCTTAAAGGTAGCTTTAAATAAGGTATCTTAGAAAAAACTTAACTGTGGAGATGATCCAAGATGGTTGAATAGGAACAGCTCTGGAGTGCAGTTCCCAGCGAGAATGCAGAGGGTGAGTGATCACCACATTTTCAAACGAATTTTTACTGCCCACAGACCAGGAGATTCCCTGGCAGAAAAGTGCCAGGAGTCTCCAGTACAGCTGTTTCAGCTGGCACAGCAGGTCTCCACACAAAAACTCACACAAATCTGGATGCCATTTCAACTGGCACCTGTAACGTCTGGGAGACAGAGTTGCCGATTCAACTGAAAAAAAGGGGGCTGAAACAGGGAGTTAGGTGATCTGCCTCAGCAGGTCTCACCCCCAAAAAGACCAGCAATCTGAAACTCTCTGAATTAAGAGTTTCACAGCAAGCACAGCTGGATCCAGGAAGGTCTAGCTCTGTGAGGCGAAGGGCATCTGCCATTACCGAGGCAGTCCACCGCTACTGAGGCAGTCCACCACTACCAAGGCAGTCTGCCATTTCTGAGGCAGTCCACCATTACAGAGACAGTCTGCCACTGAGGAAGTTCTAACTATACTGCTATAAAAAAAACTGCAAGGAAGTTCACACAGCAGCTGGGCAGAGCCCATGGCAGCTCAATAACGCCTCTGCTGGCAGACTGTGACTAGGCTACCTCCTTGCTGGAGAGGGCACCTCTGAAGAAAGGCAGCAGCACATCAGGAACTTATAAATAAAGCCCCACCTTCCCAGGACAGAGAACCTGGGGAAAAAAATGGTGGTTATGCGTTTTGCTGCAGCAGACATAGATGTATCTGCCCAGCAGCTCTGAATGGAACAACAGGGCTCACAGCTCAGCATTTGAGCTCCTATAAGGGACAGGCTGTCTCCTCAAGCAGCTCCCCGATCCCTGTATATTCAAAGAGACACCTCATAAAGAAGTGATCAGGCCGACATCTGGCGAGTATCTTTCTGGGTCAAAGATAACAGAAGAAGAAATTGGCAGCAACCCTTAATGTTCTGCAGCAGCTGCAGGTGATCTCCAGGCAAGGAGGGTCTGGAGTGGACCTCCAGCAGTCCTACAGCAGAGGGGCCTGACTGTTAGAAGGAAAACTAAAAAGCAAAAAAAAAATAACTTCATCATCAACAAAAAGGACATCCACTCAGAGAACCCATCTGAAAGCCACCAAATACAAAGACCATAGGAAGATAAATCCACAAAGATGGGAAGAAACCAGTGCAAAAATGATGAAAACACCCAAAACCAGAATGCCTCTCCACCTCCAAGGAATCACAACTCCTCGCCACCAAGGGAAAAAGGCTGGATGGGGAATGAGTCTGATAAATTGACAGAAACAGGCTTCAGAAAGTGGGTAATAACAAACTTTTCTCAGCTAAAAGAACATGTTTTAGCCCAATGCAAAGCAACTAAGAACCTTGAATAAAGGTTTGAAGAAATGCTAACGAGAATAAACAGCTTAGAGAAAATATAAATGAATTGATGGAGCTGAAAAACACAACACAAGAACGTCACGAAGCATATACAAGTTTCAATAGCCAAATCGACCAAGCAGAAGAAAGAATAT
>NW_016107445.1:410604-434771 GCF_001604975.1 Cebus imitator
AAAAACCTCATAAGCTATCAGAAGACAAGAAATAACTAAGATCAGAGTAGAACTGAAGGACATAGAGACACAAAAAACCCTTCAAAAAATTAATAAATCCAGGAGCTGGTTTTTTGAAAAGATCAACAAAATAGAGCACTAGCCAGATTAATAAAAAAAGTAAAGGGAGAAGATCAAACAGATGCAATAAAAAACGATAAAGGGGATATCACCACCATTTCCACAAAAGTACAAATTACAAGCAGATATTACTACAAACAACTCTAGGCACATCAACCAGTAAACCTGGAAGAAGTGGATACATTGCTGCACACTTGCATTCTCCCAAGCCTAAACCAGGAAGAAGTCAAAACCATGAATAGACCAATAACAAGGGCTGAAGTTGAGGCAGCAATTAATAGCCTACCAACCAAAAGAATCCCAGGTCCCGAGGGGTTCACAGCCGAATTCTACCAGACATACAAAGAGGAGCTGGTACCATTCCTTCTGAAACTATTCCAAACAATCCAAAAAGAGGGAACCCTTCCCAAATCATTTTATGAGACCAACATCATCCTGATACCAAAACCTGGCAGAGACTCAACAAGAAAACTTCAGGCCAATATCCATGATGAACACAGATGCAAAAATCTTCAAAAAAATACTGGCAAACTGATTGCAACAGCACATTAAAAAGCTTATCCATCACAATGAAGTAGCCTTCATCTTGTGTATGCAAGCCTGGTTTAACATATGCAAGTCCATAACATAATCCACCACATAAAGAGAACCAAAGAAAAAACCACATGATTATCTCAATAGATGCAGAGAAGGCCTTTGACAAAATTCAACAGCACTTTATGCTAAAAATTCTCAATAAACTAGGTATCGATGGAATGTATCTCAAAACAATAAAAGCTATTTATGACAAACCCACAGCCAATATCATGCTGAATGGGCAAAAGCTGGAAGCATTCCCTTTGAAATCTGGCACTAGAAAAGGATGCCCTCTGTCACCACTCCTATTCAATATAGTATTGGAAATTCTAGCCAGAGCAATCAGGCAAGAAAAAGAAATAAATGGTATTCAATTAGGCAAGGAGGAAGTCAAATTGTCACTATTTGCAGATAACATGATTGTATATTTAGAATATCCCATTGTCTAAGCCCAAAATCTCCTTAAACTGATAAGTAACTTGAGTAAAGTCTCAGGATACAAAATCAATGTGCAGAAATCACAAGCATTGCTATACACCAATAACAGACTTAAAGAGAGCCAAATCAAGAACAAACTGCCATTCACAATTGCTACAAAGAGAATAAAATGCCTAGGAATACAACTAAGAAAGGATGTGAAAGATCTCTTCAAGGAGCACTACAAACCACTGATCAAGCAAATAAGAGAGGACACAAACAGATGGAGAAACATTCCATGCTCATGGTTAGGAAGAATCAATATTGTGAAAATGGCCATAATGCCCAAAGTAATTTATAGATTCAATGCTATTCTCATTAAGCTACCTATGACCCTCTTCACAGAACTGGAAAAAACCACCTTAAACTTCGTAGGGAACCAAAAGAGAACCTGCATTGCCAAGTCAATTCTAAGCAAAAAGAACAAAGCTGGAGGCATCACATTACCTGACTTCAAACTATACTACAAGGCTACAGTAATCAAAACAGAATAGTACTGGTACCAAAACAGAGACATAGACCAATGGAACAGAATGGAGGCCTTGGAGGCAATGCCACATATCTTCAACCATCTGATCTTTGACAAACCTGACCAAAACAAGCAATGGGGAAAGGATTCCCTGTTTAATAAATGGTGTTGGGAAAACTGGCTAGCAGTGTGCAGAAAGCAGAAACGGGACTCCTTCCAGACACCTTACTCTAAAATTAACTCCAGATGGATTAAAGACTTAAACATAAGACCTAACACCATAAAAACCCTAGAAGAAAACCTAGGCAAAATCACTCAGGACATAGGCAGAGGCAAGGACTTCATGACTAAAACGCCAAAAGCATTGGCAACAAATGCCAAAACAGACAAATGGGATCTATTACACTCCAGAGCTTCTGCACTGCACAAGAAACAATCATTAGAGTGAACTGGCAACCAATAGAATGGGAAAAAATTTTTGCAATCTGCCCATCTGACAAAGGGCTAATATCCAGAACCTACAAAGAACTAAAACAGATTAACAAGAAAAAAACAAACACATCCATTTAAAAGTGGGCAAAGGATATGAACAGACACTTTTCAAAAGAGGACATATATGAGGCCAACAAATATGTGAAAAAAATATTCATCATCACTCTTCATTAGAGAAATGGAATTCAAGACCACATTGAGATATCATCTCATGCCAGTTAGAATGGTGATCATTAAAAAATCTGGCGACAACAGATGCTGGAGAAGATGTGGAGAAATATTAACACTTTTACACTGTTGATGGGAGTGCAAATTAGTTCAGCCATTGTGGAAGACAGTGTGGCAATTCCTCAAGGACCTAGGAATAGAAATTCCATTTGACCCAGCAATCCCATTACTGGGTATATATCCAAATGAGTATAAATCATTCTATTATAAAGACACATGCACACATATGTTCATTGTGGCACTGTTTACAATAGCAAAGACCTGGAACCAACCCAAATGCCCATTGATGACAGACTGGACGGGGAAAATGTGGCACATATACACTATGGAATACTATGCAGACAAAAAATGAGGAGTTCGTGTCCTTTGTGATGACCTGGAAACCATCATTCTCAGCAAACTGACACAACAACAGAAAATCAAACGCTGCATGTGCTCACTCATAGGTGGGTGTTGAACAATGAGAATACATGGACACAGGGAGTGGAGCATCACATACTGAAGTCTGTGGGGGGGAGTAGGGGAGGGACATTGGGGGGCAGGGAGTTGGGGAGGGAGAACATGGGGAGAAATGCCAGATATAGTTGATTGGGATGGAGGCAGCAAACCAATTTGCCATGTAGGTACCTATGAAACAATCCTGCATGTTTTTCACATGTACCCCAGAACCTAAAGTGCAATATATATATATATATATATATCTTAATTGTTCTATTACTATTCAAGTAATACATTAGAAATAACTTGAACAATCTTCAACATATTTGTGTGTTTATATGTATCTTGGTGCAAGGCCTGAGAAAAATTTTCAAGTTTTTGAGTATTTTTTTTAAAATAATGTAGATCCTACAGAGAGTACAAATCCCAAAGTCAACAAACAGGCTTCCCCTTTGTATACAGAAAACAAAGCCTTGCCTCCTCACCCTTTGAAGCAGTAGGCAAACAGTTACATTCCAAGGCCAGAAGTACTGAATAAAAAAGTAGTTGGAGGGAAAGAGCTGGCCAACATTATTTCTCAAATCTGACAAGGCACATTTCTCTACACCACACTTTAGCCTTTGAAGCAACTGTGTGTTACTTCAATATACCAATGATGTTATGACTTGGTCTTTAAAATATGTGCCTGGATCTTAACAAGAACCCATTGCTCAACACCGGCAGAGCTCAGCTTTCCTTACAAGAGCTGATTAGTTTCAACTTTTTGTCAACTCTCCTAAAGAGTGATGTGGAGAAATATTAACACTTTTACACTGTTGGTGGGAGTGCAAATTTATGTGCTGTGTTAAATATTAAAAAGAAAATAAGACATCGTCCTCGTGAATTGTTATGTTCTGACCTTTCTATACAGAAAGAAAATTCAAATAATATCTGAAATATTAGTGGCAAATTCTTTTATTGATACTGAATCAAATACTCTGACATTCAGGCCCACATGGCCAAAGCAATAATTTGCTTGCTGGTTTTTCTCAAACATAAATGTTTGCTCTGGCTTAATAATTCTAATTAGAAAGTCACATATTCCACGCAGCATAAAAAATTACTTTTCATTGACCCAGAAACTCACCTTGCAAATAAGTCTCAAGAAGAAAGAAATTGAAATCAAAGTATTTGAAATGAGTAGCTGCCAGAACTACCTGCCCTGCCCGAAGTTCATGTTTAATTAAATTTACATCAATAATTCCATAAATCACTTGCATGTTCAGAGAGCATAAGTTATCTCCTCTGATTCTAAGGTCAAATACTTACTAACAACACTAATGCCTCTGAGGGAGGTTTGGCCTCCTGCTGGATTGCACTGCTTCTCCCGTGGGGGTGAGCCCCTACTACTGCAAAACTCCACTGGGGATGAAGCACCGCTAAAGCACTGGTTGCTCAGCAACAACACCTTATGACTGATCCATGGGGACTGCTAAGCAACAGGGCTGTGTCTGACCCAACTGATCCCAGTGCACCCCCAGCTCACTGTCTCTCAAGAGGGCCAGGTTAACAAGGGGTCAAGGGCCCTAAGTGACTAGTTACATAATCTATACACACACTTTTTGGAATGTTTCCCAATGTTAGCTAAATAAAAATCACAGCAGAGCTAGTTCCTACCTATAGGGTAGCCTTGAATGTATCCTTCATTTAAACTCTATCCTTGGAGCTTTTTTAAAACTATATTGGAGTTGTCTGAAAAACTAAAGCATCAGAACTAAAATCTTTGGCAAAAACACTTCAGTATTTACAAAAAAAAAAAATGAAGAAGGTTGTTTCATTTAAATTATGACTTTGAAAGCTTCATAATTTCATAGAATTTTGCTATTTACCTATTTTCTGCTAACAATAAATGGGAAAAACATAATTTAAGAGTTAAATCAGATGATTCTTATGGCAAACTTATTTCTAAAATATTTTAACACACAACTCTTTAAGTATAGCAATTTCTAGGAAGGGCCTTCAATTATCTACAGTTAAATCCCCATTTTAAATCTTTAGTCTTGACTTCTCCTTAGCTCTATACACCCTAACTCAAATTCAACAAATCTAAATTAGTCATTACTTTGTTAATCCACATGCAACTTACTTCTTAGAAGGCAACCACTTAGTCAATCCATTTAAAAATTTACCCACTTAGAACTTGAGCCCAGCCCTCCCTGTATTTCCTCTAATGTTCCTTACTTCTCTGTAATGGAGGAAGAGACATGTGCTCTGAGGGACATAGGCTTCAGCCAGTTCAGCACTGTACAAATAAGATTCCATTTTTTGTGGAATTTGAAAACTTCAATCAAGTCCAAGCTATTTAGCATGACATGCAAAGCACTTCTAAATCTATTTCCTATCAAACTTCCAGCTACATCTCCTGTCACTATCCCTTAGTGTATATACACATTCCATTATGCTGAATTAATTATAGTTCCCTAAACATATCCTGCACTTCAAGTCTCTTTCTTCTTCCTAGAACACTTTCCCCTTTACCTGGCAAAGTAGTGGTTATCTTTCAAGATCTAACAATAACATCACCTCTTCAGAGAAACCATCCTTGATTTTAGGATGACTTATAACCACTTCTGGGCATGTCTATACTTGATTCATACTGCAAAGGTGGCTTTCGTCACATCGTGTTTGCAGTTATTTACTTATTCAGCACTAATTCTGTGCTTATCAAGGGCTAGAACCTTGTTCTGTTCAACCTCATCTCCTCAGACCTGGCATACTCCTAACATCAAGGAGGTATTTATACTATAATTTATTAAGATTTGGGAATAGTATTCCTAGGCAAAATTGTAAAATAGATAAGGACTGGAAATCTCTCCATTTTTAATCTCTTTAATTTCCTCCCCCCTCAGAAGCCATTAACCTATAACATCAGAGATTGGTAAAACGTAATTAACCCAAAAACTAAAACAGTCCATCTTGTCTCCTGACTTCTAAGCTGGTCTTCTTCCTCCTAAACTGTGATGAGTCATTGCAGGGTAAATAAACCAATATCCCGCAGTGATCTAATCCATCCGGTAGTAGACCAAAGTGACCAGATTGCTTGTACTCCTTTTATTATAATCATAATGACAAGAAACTCAAGGGAGCTATACAGTCAGGTAAGCAAATCATCAAAAGGTGGTCTGGAGCTGGTCTCAGGGAAGAAAACTTCCCATTCAGGTGAGCAAATCTTAAAAGTAGTTCATGCAGAAATCTTTGGTGCAACTAAAGCAGGGAAAATAATATAAAACAAAAAAAATTTAGAGCAAAACAAAAAGCAAAAAAAAAAACTATTTTAATTTTAAAATATTCTAAATGAGAATTTATGAAACAGCATTTACTCAACATCTGCCTCCCTCAATGTGCTAATTAAAAAATTAAATAGGAACATGAGCAAACAAGGCACAAAAGCCCATGAATGCAGTAGCCAGGAATGTCACAAAGCCACTCAACCTTTTACCACCTCAGGAGCTAGACATGTGTAACCACTTTTGTGTCTTTTCTGGAACTTCTTAATTCTATACATATGCTTATGCAACTATGTTCCCAAATATTTTGATGCTAGCAGTAAATGACTAAGTTAAATCAAGCAACACAAATTCTGATCAATGGAAAGCTGAATTATTAGCCTATCTGTGTTGAGAAACCGAGAGAATTCTTAGTTTATAGTGAGGTTTTTGATTCTTTATAATTCTAAGTCTGTGCTTCTTTAACTAGGTACTCGGGAATACATCTGAGAATTCAAAAAAACACACACAACCACATGGTGAGAGGTCATAGTGTTGGATGTACATAGGAAGGCACTAGATTTAGGGCAGAAGAAGGGTGGGAGAAGACGACTGTATACCAATTAGTAGAGTGTTCAATAAAGGAGAGGTTTGTTCAGACGGCAGACCCTCAGCATTGATGATAGGAATGAAGAATGGTAAAGGATGGTATAGCCAGAGTACTCAAAGGAGCGGGAGTGAGTATGAGGGTGGAGAAATATTCTACAGGTGGCATATGGGTGCATGAAGGGTAAGTGCCCCACTCTACTACTCTGAGATTATAAATAGAAAATAATAAACAGTCTCCAATAGAAAGGGCTTAAGGGGAAGTAAGAGACCCAGAGGAGAGTCAAGCTTCAGTGCTAGAGGAAAAGGTGTAAGTTAATAATATAGAGGAATTTATTATTAATTAACAGGTGTTACAGATAGCATGATGGAATGGTTTTGAAGGAAGAATACAAAGGAGACATTGGGTCAGGGGAGAGGTAGCAAAACATACAACAAAGTTTCAAAACAAAGAGAAAAAATGAGCAGGTGAATGATAAAATTAGAGACTTGAAGCATTCGAAAATTAGCTGTTTTTCAGGACCAACAAAATTGTATGTTCCAAAACTGGTATGTGGTAATTTAGGAAAGCTGAAGGCTATGATAGGGGTCATAGAAATTTTTTTCCTTCTAGGGCTCAGGTTATGACTGGCAGATGTGGATCAAGGTAGCTTGGGGAAGTAGTCAAAGAAACTGCAAAGAGCCTGCAGTCACATTCAGGCATGGCAGCAAGAAAACACATGTGTGGAAAGTCTGTGGCACTTCTAATGGTAGGACAGCTATGAGAAAGCCAAGTTCCAAGGCAGGTGCAGGGGTGAGAAGCCACAGGTTGATATTTCATATCAATGGGGAGGCAATCCATTATAAAACAAATAGCTATGAAACAAGGATAGCCATTAAATAATAATAATAAGGTAAGATCCCCACTTTATTTCTTACTAAAATAACTGCCAGAGGGTTAAAATTTTAAATAGAAACAAAAGATGTAAAAAGCACTATAAGCAAATGTAGGTGAACATTTTTACAGGTGGGAAAGTCTTAAACTTAACAAACTATGTAAGAATAAATTGATAACTTTGACATCCTTAAAAAAATTAAGTATTCCACAAAGCAGCACACACTAAATAATTAATGGTAAAAAGAAAACATTTAAAATTTACAAAATAGACATACAAAAAGTTAATATATTTATAAATAAAAAGCTCTTGCAAACAGACTTAAAAAAAGGCAAAGCATATAAAATATCAGTTTATAAAAATAACTAACTAAAAATATTCCACCTCGCTACCAATCAAAGAAATACAAATATGAGCTATCTTTTCCCACTGATTTCTAAGTTTCGAATTTTTGAAACGGTATTAGTATGTTAGTAACAGTATTATTTTGAATGTAAACTGCACAGGCTTCTGAACAGATGTTTTGTAAAACATATCAAAACTCGTTAAAAATTAACATCTTCAGATGTAGCAATTCTATGTCTAGAAATTTATTCAAAGGAATCAAATAGGTATATATAATGTATCAAAATTACAGAGTTATCTACTATGCTATTGTTTATATAAAAATGTATTTGGTAACATTCTGTGGAGTCACCAGAAAATTAGTTAATGTGGCCATTAAAAAACTGCATTTTTTAAATAATGGAAATATATACTAATACGATTTGTTAAGTGAGAAACAGGGAATATGATATGATAAATTTTTGTTTTTTTAAAAAACCTATACTGAGGCAAAGAATAACTTATAGTGATTACTTTCAGTTAGTGGACAAATCAAATATAGGTAGACCTTATTTTTTCTTAAAACTATTCTGAAATTTCTGATTATCATTGCAACGTATACTATCTCTAAAAAATTATTAAAAATTTTTAAGTTTAGAACTTGGTAGTATTTTAAATGGAAAACATTACTTGCCCAGACAGTAACATGTGGAATAATTTATTATTATGTAATGATAAAGAGTTGACAAAGGGATGAGACTGAAAGAAAAAAAATGTTTGAGCATATTTTCATGTCTGTAATTCTTGGCGAAGAATTTATAATAGTAAGCACATACTGTCCTTGAAAAAGTTGAATTCTACACTTAAATACTGCTAATAGCTAAAGCAATAAATGTTAATAGTTTAGGTATGTTTCCCTTTTATTTTGTTTTCTCATTTCTGAGTTAAATAAGTGATTACCACAGGGTACAGTGAAATTAGAATGTAGTTTTTCAACAAACTGGAAAGTGTTTCATATCCTTATGATGTGAAATTTTATCTAACCAAAAACTGTTTTGGAGGAAACTATACATTCTTTTAAGAAATGTCATTTTCTTTAATTTGCTGTTTCTACTCATTTTTACACTTGCAATATTAATTTTAAGAGGAGGAAATGTAGGCTACAAACTTTACACCATTGTTACATTAATGTAAAAAACATCCTTACAAATGTACAAAGACTAGAAGATATCCAATTTTGAAACAATTATGAATGCATGTGAGAATTAAAAAGCATCTTGATGTACTTAATAAAGTAAATCTTTTTAACAATCCTTATGTAAAATAGTCATAGATATCTTTAGACATAACCCAAAGTTTTGTCATCAGACTTAATTCATATTTCAGATGAATCATATTAAGACAAAAACCTACAAAAAGAAAACAAATCAACTGACAATTAAGACCAATAATAATTATTGAAAGAAAATATAAAAAGTTGTTATGAAGTTGGGATAAATTTTTAAAGAGTTGGTAAAAATAAATATCTATGAGTGAAAAAAGGCCTTGTTTCCTCCAGTGTTTCATTGAATACTGAAAGGTTTATTTTTCCTTTCAAATCACTCAAACCTAGAACTCAAAATACAAACTTCTTAGAGTTGAAACAAACTATGCTGGGTTTTACCTGAAGCTTAATATTCTTTGGCAAAGTCCACAAGCAACTCAGGGAGCTAACCCAGATATACCCTGCCAGAAAAATATTCCGCTTCTACTAAAAACTTTCTCCACCACTCCCTGACGGAAAGAATAAAAACTGCTCCCCCAACCCCCTATTTCCACATGATCACATCCATAAGGAACAAATAAATGAAAAACCTGAAATGACCTGTTCTACTTCAGAGGTGTAGGACTTTGACCACATTGGGTAGTGCATACAGTAGATGCACTGCCCATTAACCTGTAGCTTCTTTGCAGCCATATTTACGAGTTATGGTGAGGATGAGACCTGAGTGTGTACCATGCTCAGTCAGTGGCTAAGAAGGTCCAATATAAGTGCGTTAGCTGGCATTTTTGCTGAGCTCAAATCAGAAGGGTAGAAAGGCTGTAGATTTAAGCATCAATCAAACATGGCTTCTAATCTCAGCTCTGATACCTTCTGCTAAATGACTCTGAATAGGTACTCTCTTTGCCTAGTTATCCTAAAAAATAGAGCAGTATCATCAACTCCACAGATTGGAGAATAAATGAAATCTGTGAAAATGGGCTACATATTACTATTTATTGCTTAATCTGCTAGACTCCAACCCTAGGGGTCTGGCAGATTGCTCAATAAATAGTAGTTTCCCTTCTCTTAACATATACAGATACGTACATATAAAGAAAAAATACCCTTAAAAACATCTTAAGCTTCTATTACAGATTGAAAACATAGTGTTTAAGGCCTTCACTTTTGTCCTTAACCCAATCACCTTTATTGGAAAGCAGCTCCATGAACAATCTTTTCTATACTTCCAGCCTCTCCCTTACTAATGGCTTTTTTTTTCAACATGTAGAGAGAAGACAAAGGCTTTTCTTTAAATGTTAAACAAAAATCAATTGGACATTCCCTGCATACACAACTTTCTCCTCCATCTTTCACCTGTAATCCTGGGATGAGTACTGGCTGATCCTATCTCCTTGCTTTTCATTTTCTTCTCATGCTGCACAATCTGTCTTCACTCTTCCAATTATAAAGCCATTACTCTTACTTTCTACTTGTCAAAATAAAAGTTCTTTCCATCCGTCTTTCATTATGTCCTCTTATGAGTATGACTTGTTGATCATGCCACACATTTTGAAGCTCGACATACCTTTGTTGCTATGACAATGCCCTTTCCATCTTCTCCTCTTGGGCTCCCACTGGAACTCATTTCCCAGGATGCAGTTTTCTCCCATTTTCCTTCTGATTTCATGCATTTCCCATAGGAGATCTCATCATTATATTTATCTATTATTTACCTACTGCATGCCAATATCAACTCAATCTTCATCTTCTGAGCTTCTTGGTTGTCTTTACCCGTGATGTATCTTTTACTAATACTCATTGTATTAGTTTGAGAGAGCTGCTGTAACAAATTACCACAAACTGGGTGACTTAACACAACAGAAATTAATTTTCACACAGTTCAGAATGCCAGCAATCCAATCAGTAGAGTTGGTTCTTTTTTGTGGACTCAGAGGGAAAATCCGTTTCATGCCTCTCTCTTCACTTCTAGCGGTTGCCAGCAAACCTTGGCATTCCTTGGAGTACAGTTGAATAACTTCAGTGTCTCCCAGCATTGTCATGTTGTCCGCCCTCTGTATGTCTTTCTCTTTATGCCTCTTGCCTCCTTTTATAAGGAAACCAGTTATATTGGGTTAAGAGCCCACCTTACTCAAGCGTGACCTCATCCTAACTAATTGCATATGTAGTGATCTTATTTCCAAATAAGGTCACATCCTGAGATTCTAAGAAGGACATGAACTTTGGGGAGACATTATGCAACTCAGTACCGCCATGAAATCTGCCCCATTCTTAAATCTGCATGTTTGTAAATTGTGCCAGCTCTCATTTCAAGCCAAAAATCTGAGAAGCATACTTCATTTTCATGTCTCCTTAACGTCATATCCCAACTATCATCAAACCCAGTGATTTTCGTCTCCTAATATTTCTAGAATCTGAATACATTTCCTCATCCCGAATTCTGCTGCTCTGACTCACTCAGCATCTCTTCCTTGGCCTACTACAGCAGTCCGTCCAATACCCTTCAAGTGAAACCTCAGAGTTACAACAGTATATACATACGCACAGCTTCATGGCATGTTAGGAAGACATACATGCGTGGAATGTTGGAAAGGCATAGTTTTTACATTATTTTTTTCTTTTCACTGCTGTGAAAGGTACTGCTTCTTTACTGCAATACACAGAATTATCATAGATACCTTTTTTCAAGGATGATGGAACTGAAAGACAGAGTGGTTTCTGTGGGAGTCTTGGCCTTTACAAATTTTGGCTTGATAGACTTTTTGCAAACCCTTGGAGTGTAGCAAAATCCATCATACCTATATTCTGGCTTTTTGTTAGATTTAAAGGCCGTTTGGGAAAAGGCAGAAAAATAAGGCTTATTTCAGCACTTTAAGATTTGATATTATACCTGGCTCCAGAAGCTCCATGACAGAAGCATTTATTCTCATTTTAAAAAATAAACAAATATAATAAACTAATATAATACATTAAGGTAATTGCATGAGTTGTAAGCCCTCTTTACACACATGCACACACACACACACACACATGCACACACACACATTTTAACATTTTATGATTTTAAGAATTTTAAGAATGGTGCTTTCTTCTTCTGTGTTAGCCCAATCCATAAAATTTAGTTTAAAAGTAAGTCATTTTGTGACCATTAAAATATAAGCATACTTGAGAAGGTTACCTAATTCCTTCCTGTCTTCCATGGTTTTATTCCTGAAGCTATCACACTGGACTTCAGTTCTGCTTGTACTTTATCCAAAAAAAATGAAAGCCTACATTTAATCATGTTTACTCCCACACCGTCACAGGCATGAGAATACTCGTTCAACATCATAGCTTAAAAGAGTGCCTGAAAGAAAGTAGGGACTGCAGGAAGGGAGAGTCCCAGAGGTACAGGAAGGCATCCAGCTCCATTCACATTGTCTGTAGATGCTTCTGCTGCTGCTTCTTCAATTACATTAAAACTGTCTTGGCTGCAGACCACATTGTCTTAAAGCATCTCCATTTCCTTGGCTCTCTTTCCAATCTGAGAAATCCTGTTTCTAACAGATACAGGATTCTAGGTGAGAGTACCTCTTCCCATTCAGGAATTTATACAAATCTGAATTGTTTCATTGTTATCTAAACATCTCTGAACTCTCTTCTCCAACCAAACACACAACTCTTGGTCAATATCACATTTTTACAACTGGGAGTGACTGAAGAACACAAATCCACTCTGATCTGGGCACATAATACTGCTATGTGCCATTTGACACCTAGAATAAAAAGTATATCTCACTTAAGTAAGTAAAAAGTAGAATATCCATTTGATTTATCAAAATCAGTTTTTAATAAAAACAAAAAATTATAACCACCTGTGATTTTATAGGGATGTTCAAGTGCTTAACCTAGAGTTCTTTCCATGTAATGTCACTACCGGTAATGACTTCTTAAAAGTACATAGAACATATGAAAATGTCTGAGACCGACAGGATTTAGAGGGACATGTACTAATGGGGAAAGTTTTAAAACAGGAAAACAAGAGCCCCAGCTTAATTTTTGTATAAGCATATCATTTACTCTTGGACCTTAGATCCCTATATCTACTAATAGAATATGCTTAATTATTATTTAAAATAGTCATATGAAATCATGATTAACAATGCTTCTCACAAGACTTATAGTTTATTTTTGATGTTGAGCAAAAAGTAATGTTGTTTTTTCTAACACAATTAAAATTTTGCATTAAAGAAACAGAAAACCACCAAATTTACTGTCAAGCCATTCAGGGCTGGCTGAGTCTCAACACTTAAAATAAAATTTTCAAACTGCATTCTTTCTCATTTTCAATGGACATTAATGAAAATTTAATTTCAATTAAGCCTGATTCATGCTCATTTAGCATTAAAAAACAGGCAAGAAATATCTCATTTCTGAGAAATACTGCAACATTTTTTTTTCAAAAGTGTTTGCTGTACCTCAGCTCTAAATTTGAAGGGAGGCAATGTTTCCCAAGCCTCTCTCTACATACATATAACATCATATGTGATCCAGTAAGAAACATTTATTTCTCCAGAATTTTTTACATTTTGCAAATATATAACCTCTACAAAAATTATTCTACAATGTTCTTTAAAAGCTAAAGGCTGGGTGTGGTGGCTCACTCCTGTAATCCCAGCACTTCAGAAGGCTTAAGGCGGGTGAATCACCTGAGTTCAGGAGTTTGAGACCAGCCTGAACAACATGGAGATACCCCGTCTCTACTAAAAATACAAAAATAGCCAGGCGTGGTGGCACATGCCTGTAATCCCAGCTACTCGGGAGGCTGAAGCAAGAGAATAGCTTGAACCTGGGAGGCGGAGGTTGCGGTGAGCCAAGATCAAGCCATTGCACTCCAGCCTGGGAGGAACTTCGTTTCAAAAACAAACAAACAAAAAGTTAGACACAAGTTTACCATACAGCCCAACAATTTCACTGCTATGCATCTGTCCAGGGGAAATGAAAATGGGTACTCACAAACACTTTAATGAGAATGTTCTCAGCAGTATGACTCATAATATTCCCATGTTGGAAACAACCCAAATGTCCATCCACTGGTAAATAGACAAAATGTGGTATATCCAGACAATGGAAAACGATTTAGCATTAAGAAGAAATGAAGTACTGATACATGCCACAACATAGATGAATCTCAGAAACATTATGCTAAGAGAAGCCATAGACAAAAGATCATATAGTATATCATTCCATTTCTATAAAATGTTCAAAAAAAGGCAAATCTATAGAGACTGAAAGGAGATTAATGGTTGCTTGGAGATGGGAATGGGAACAAAGACTACAAATGGACATAAGTAATCTTACCAACTAACTGAGTAAACTGTTCTAAAACCAGATATGGTAATGGCTTTACAGCTTTGTAAATTTTCTAAAAATCACTGAAATATAATTTCTAAATATTATTCATCGTTAAGGGGAACTTTATAATATATAAATTATCTCAATAAAGTAAAAAATGCTGCAATGCAAACTGCATAAGAATTTAAATAATTGTAAGAACTGTAAAGAAAATTAAATTGATCCATCACTGATCTTAACAATATGTTTACAATCAACTAAAAAGGAGGAAAAACTCTTTAACAAAAATGAGATTTGACACATTTTAAATTATTTTGCATAAAGTGGTCCATTAGCCTTTGATATTTTATTGAAGAAAGCTGAAATTAAAAATAAGATTGAAAAGTCCATTACTAAAAACGTTTTCCAAAAGATTTCCTTTCCAAAACTATACTTTCTTTCAAAACTATAGCTTCCTTTCCAAAACTATACTTTGAACTTCCAAAATACCTTTTTAGTAAATGAACTCTTGAGATAGTGTCACTTAGCGGGCATTAACCAGCATCCGGCACACTAACAGGAAACAAGGTTTTTAAACTGGTGGTTTAACCAACCTTGATCCATAACCTATTCCACTACAGTATTTTCCATTTTCCGTGAGCCTTATGGTCTTCAGGTCTCATTTTAATAATCCAAACGCTGAGCTTTCTGAATATTAAATCCCAGGAGGATTTTTTGTTGAATGTGTGGCAATGTCAGTAAGAAGGAAGGCATCTTGTAAAGAGATAAAGTAGACGGATGAATTTTGAAATCAATCTGTACACGAGGAGAAACGCAATACTCGCAGTATTTCTAATCCAATACCTTTCAGTATGCAAACCATTGGTAAGAATGTTTGAGTTTTAAATTTTTTTTCTAGGTGAACACTTAAGTTGTCATCCGCCGGGAATCTCCACTTTCCAGCCCTGCACAGACTTCAGCTAATAACACTAAAACACTTGCAGGATGTTTTGTAGTTTGTTTGTTGTTTGTTTTAGTGTTTTCCATGTGCCTAGCTCACGCAAGCACTTTTCTAAAGGACCCGAGTTCTGTTGGCTGCGTTATCTGGGGGAGCTCTACAAAGACTGGTCGGACCTGGCCCTCTCAGCTCCCTCAGAAGGGACCTGCTCGCCGGGGTAACGGGCAAAGCAGGGTCATCTGCCTCTGGAAGGCATTTGCAGGAGCTTCCTCAAGGGGCTGAGCAGCACTAGGATAAGCACCAGCCAGGACCCAGGCCCTCCGCTCCCTCAGCCCCGTGACCACGTTGGACGCGTGTCCCTCCTCGTAGCCTGCAGAGGTTCTAGGAGCAGGGAAAATCCAATAGCTACCGGGGACCCTTGGGTTTACCTGGTCTACTCACCTCCTTACTTTATCCAAAGAATGAGCAGAGGCCAGTGAGGCGAGGTGACTTGGCTAAAGCCACACAGCCGGACCCTGGCCGAGCGGGTTAGAACTCGGGTCTATGCTAACCTCGCGGCCGCTCGCGACTACCCAGGGCTTGGAAAGCAGCGCCCACGGAAAAGACTTGGCATTGCTGGCGCGAGAGGCTAAAGGCTCAGCGACTTGTGACAGGAGGTCATCCATGCCCACCTGCCAGGCAGAGTGGGCAAAAGGCGGGTGACAGGCCAACCACGTCCCGCCTGTTGACGTGAGCGCCCCTTTCACTCACTAAGTACCCTGGTTTGTGAGTTAAACGATGGGGTTGCTCAAGCAAAAGAGGCATCTGATTTGAACTCCCCCCATTCTTGGGCAAGCAGGGCGGAAAACCAGAAAGTTATACTTACCACTTCTTCCTTGGGTCAGTCTCCCCCGATTCCTCAAGTCCCTCCCCTCCTTCCTCGCAAAGCGACACCCACTCACTCGCCTGCTCCAGCAGGTACTTACCAGCCGCGCGCGCAGCTGCCCGCCCTGCCGGTCCCCTCGCGCTCGCGCTCGCCCAGCGCTCTGCGGCCCGGAGCTGCGACTCGGGCTCTAGCTCGCTGCCGCCTCTAGAGTCCACGGGGATGCTGCCAAGGCTGAGCTACTGGGCTGGGACGCAGCCAGGAGGTGGCAGCGACTCGGGGGCGGAGGGAACGGCCGCAGCGTCCCGCCCCCGGGCTAAAAGCCCGGCTCCCCAGGCGGTGTCCTGCTTTCCGCGCAAACCTGCTCTGCGCGCCCTCCCCGGGTCACACGCCACCGCTCCTTTCCGCAGGCAGCCCGAGGCGAACTCTTTCTGCTACGTGTGCGTTAACCACCAACTAATCATCGTCACACAACCGTGTCCTCCCCGCCCGCCACTCCCAGTTCCCTCGGGCGATTGTGAGGTTCTGCTAAGATTTCTGTGACGTGACTGCGGGAATTTCAATTCCCTTCCTGCTTTCTGACGTCGTCTCATGTTTTCTGTCCCGCCGGTTGTCCCGCCCGGAGGAGGGTTTGTGCTCCAGGTGTCCTTAAGGTTGCCCTTTGATCTAATGTTGGCTGTTTGGAGAAGGTAGGAAGGTACACAGGTTTCTTATCTACACCCCGAATCTGGGTCTTCCAGTTTGTTAACAGATTACTTTAACAGATTGGGAAGCAACATGCAATGCAAACAACTTTTTGTGCAATAAAAGCAGAAAATAATGTATATCAAGTTTCACTTTCAGGTTCTCACTCAGAAAAATAAAGTCCTTACTACTAAGGTCTCATTGTGCTTTTTAAAAGCCATATTAAATGGATGACCATGCTGCTGATAAAGTTAATTTCTCTACTTTTTGAGGAAGTGGTTTCTCATTGAAGTCCTAAAATTTTCTCTGGTTTCTTGAAACCCTTAATTAGGGTTCAAAGTCCTCTCCAATCGCTAGTCTTGACTACTTTGCTCATTCATACTACCCTCTGACTTCCCATCCAACGCCTATGATACCTGCCAATGACCACTTCCAAATTCCCTTTTTATGCAAAAGTTTAAGTATGGAAATATGAAAATATAATCAGACAAATATTTCATTCATTGTCTGCTAATGGTGCCACAATCGAGCTCTTTAAATTATTCAATATTCATTCCTCCACAATATAGTAATACTTTTCTCTATTTTTAGGTAGTGAATTGAGGTTTAGCAAGGTAAGATACTTTGAACAAGGCTAAATAGCTGAGAAGATTCCAAATTAGTTTTGAACTTAGGTCTTCCTGCCTTCAAGATTGATTAATTTCCTTAAATTATACTCTGTTAATAAAGCTTGTGATATTTCTAAATGGTGATGTAGGTACATTTTGTTTTTTATTAGGTTGGTGCAAATGTAATTGCAAAAATTACTGGCCAAAACCATAATAACTTCTGCACCAGCCTCATAAAAACATAGTTACTTGTGTGGTTATACAAGCATTAATCAAAGAGATTGAGTTATTTATATCATTAGTGTAACTTTAAAACTTATTATTTGGCACATTTCTAAGGCCTATTATTATATTATATAATATATAAGAATATATATTTTTATGATCTAGGGCAAATTATTCCAATGTTTATTTATTTTAGAGGTCCTATGACAGAAAGTGATACTAAAATGTTTGAACTTATGGTATCATGATTGTATTTTTATGATCCTGTAAGTGTATTTCCTATACTTGAAAAATTTGCTTTCTAAAACCTGTATTTTGAAATCAATGTCATAAAATCACTAGACCTCACTGATAAGCTTTTAACCTACATATTTGAAATCATCAGAACCACTGGAATGTATGCCTTATGAAGGCTAGATTCTCAACACCTGGAATAGTACCTTCATAAAGTAGGTACTTCATAGGCAGTTTTGAAATGAATATTTACCTTATTTCCACACTTAAGATTTATAAGAACACTATTTATAGAATGCTTTTGTCTATTTAGATTTAAGATTTTTGATGTCCTCTCATTTCTACTAGGAAAGTAAGGAGAAGATGCAGGTGGTTTGTAGTAGCTGCTTTTGGAAATGCTAGACAGAACCTGACCATAAGTGCAAAGAGGAGTTTTTGAGTCCAAGAATTGGTGGTAGCAGTAATTCCACACAATCATGTGAATTGTAAATTTGTGTCAAATATATGACTCTCAATGCGGAAAGTTTAATTCAACTTTGGGATTGTGCCAAGTGAAGTGATGAAAAGACAAGGGGAAAGCTTGGATACTATTTTTAAGAGAGGGCTTTAAAGTTAATTTAAGACTAGATAGGAAAATAAGTGAGGACAAAGAGGAGAGAAGAAGGAGGAGTTTAAGAACTACAAATCCACATAAAATGAGAGCGATATGAAGATAAGTTGTACTCAGGATGTGGGATAGTTTTCTTTGAAGTTTTAGAATAACAAAGATAAGTAGTTTATGGAGGAGCTAAGGGTGGGGTGGGCTAACACAGAGTGAAGATCAAGACATTGTGGACCAAGGTATTGAAGAAACTATATGGACATTGAAGCCACCAACAGCGATACCAGAATGAAAAAAGCAGTGAGTCTGATAACAAACCCTTCCGTGAATGTAGTGGACTGATCCAGAACTGAGAGGATGACTATGCAAAGTTGGGGCAGAAGGTGCATATCCAGGGAGGAAAAGCCTAAGTGGATCAAGGACTGGTAAAAGAGACAACACTTCAAAAGCAATACTGGGGAGCTACAGGGATTCCAGCACTGCCCCTGTGACACAATGAACAGTCTACACCAAAGAGACATCCAGGCGAAATTATTCTGAGAAGAAAGCTGATTTCCACTTACGGCCAGAAAATGGAGAAAGCATTGTGTGAAGTTTATAAAGGTGATACGATTTTTCAACATTAAATGAGGATTCTACAAGTTCAGAGTCATTAAGAGGTGGGAGGTGGGGCTGGCTTCATGGGTCTATAACCTGTTTAGTTGAGCAG
Organism: Cebus imitator; assembly: GCF_001604975.1. Taxonomy (NCBI): domain Eukaryota; kingdom Metazoa; phylum Chordata; class Mammalia; order Primates; family Cebidae; genus Cebus; species Cebus imitator. Next base: position 429,910 of record NW_016107445.1, read on the forward strand.
GAATCTACATGTTTTTTGTTTGTTTTTGAGACAGATGCTGGCTCTGTCGCCCAGTGGAGTGCAGTGATCCAATCTCAGCTCACTCTGGCCTTGGTCTCCCAGACTCAAGCAATCTTCCCACTTCAGCCTCCCGAGTAGCTGGGACTATGGGTACACATTAGCACGCCTGCCTAATTTTGTATTTTTTTGTAGAGAGGGGGTTTTGCTTGCTATGTTGTCCAGGCTGGTCTCGAACTCCTGGGCTCAAGCGATCCATCTGCCTTGGCCTCCCACAGTGTTTGGATTACAGACATAAGCCACATGCTCTGCCCAGGGATCTACTCTTAAAAAGACCTAGTGTGTTGTTTAATGCTCTACTGCCTTGAAATATTTAATAATTTTTCTTTAGCAAGGGGACTTGCATTTTCATCTTTTATTGCACCAGGAAAATTAAGTAACCAATATTTGTTTGGAAGAAAGGAGAAATTCTTGCATGGGTGAAGCAAGAATCAGTATGTACCCTCTAGGGATTAAAGTTTGGTGAAGACTAAATGCAGAAATTTGTATTTTGAGGGGAGACCAAGAGTTGCAGGGAGAAGCATGTGGCTGCAAGGTTTCAAGTGAGATCAGTTTTCACCCCTCTTCAGGGCCAGGCTAGCTGATATCTGGGAAGGAGAAGTGGACAGTAGTTACCAACAGCCCACTCCATGTTTTTATATGCTAGTAGATTAGTTTTTTTAGGGTTGTCATTAAAAATTACCACAAATTTGATGACCTATGCCAGAAGAAATTTATTCTTTCACAGTTCTGGAAGCCAGAAGTCTGAAATCAAAGTGTTAGCAGGGTAACACTTACTGTGAAGATTCCACGGAGAATCCTCTTTTGCCCATTCTAGCATTTTTTTTAGACAGAGTCTTACTCTGTCACTCAGGCTGGAGTACAATGGTAGGATCTCGGCTTACTGCAACCTCTGCCTCCTGGGTTCAAGCGATTCTCCTGCCTTAGCCTCCCGAGGAGCAGGGATTACAGGCACCTGCCATCACATCGGGCTAATTTTTGTATTTTTATAGCGATGGGGTTTTACCATGTTGGCCAGGCTGGTCTTGAACCCCTGATCTCAGGTGATCTGCTTGCCTCAGCCTCCCCAAATGCTGGGATTACAGGCATGGGCCATGGTGCCCTGCTCTCTTCTAGCTTTTAATGGCCACAGGAATTCCTTGATTTTCTTTGGCTTATAGCTACATAACTCTAATCTCTGCATCCATCTTCTCATCTTCCCTATGTTTCTCCTCTACTGTCAGCATGGGTATTCTCCTCTTCTTGTAAGAACACTTGTCATTGGATTTTGGGTCCATGCAGTTAATCCAGGATGATCTCCTCTGGAGATCCTTACCTTAATTACATCTTTAAAGATCCTTACTCCAAGTGAAGTCACATTCACAGGTATCAGAGGTTAGGTCATGGACATATCTTTTTAGAGACCACCATTCAGTCCACTGTAGCCAAGTCTATGGAGGCCATGGAATATCCAGGCTAAACGACACTGGCACAATAGCTCTTCAGGTCTATTTGGCAAAGATAACTATAATAATATCAACCTTATCAATATTTCTAAAGTTTTCAAACTATGACATTTAATACATAAGAAAATCAGAAGGTTACAGCTGCCCAGAGTCTTTACATCCCTGAGAGTAGCTATCTGCCTTGAGGACAAAAGGCACTGAGAAGGCATGTACCTGGGACAGTGAGAAGTGTGGTAACAGAGAATTGAGAAGTAGGAGTCTCCACTCCTCCTCTTGGAGTGGAGGGCAGGATTCGCCTCCTCTCCATGCCAGAGGATGTGTGTGGTCCCTTGGTATTAAAGGAGAGTCTACCAGATGACCATATCTTAGCCTGTCCTAAAAATATAAGATTCAGAAAGTATAGAGTAGTGACCTTGTTCATCTGTGAGAGAGGCTGAGCTAGTTTCTCAAGCCATATCTTGTAAAAGACAATTTTTAAAATCCTTAGAGAGGGAAGAAGGAAATGTCAAAATCAGTGCTACCCCATCCTTTTCCTCCAGCTCATGGCCACTCTGAGAAATATTCAAGTAGCTGCCAGAGACAAATGGAACTCTCCTTAAAAAGCATACCACTCTGGCTTTTTCTTCTTTCTGCTCTAGGACAGGAACTATAAATTCCACCAAAGACCAGGAACTGTAAGTTCCACCAAAGCTTCCATCCATTATTTGCTGAGTGATGATGTGAGAGAATTCCAAATGTGGCAGGGGCAGCAGCATAACTAAGCCAGGGTTTGGAACAGATTACAGGAGCATCTATCTTTGAAAGGCCACTAAGCACGTTGGCCTACAACCAAGCTTGGGTGACAGAGTGGCCTAGGGCAGAAGGGGCACAGTCTGCACTACTAGTTAGTGGCCCTGCTCCTGCTATACAGCAGAAAGGGTGCTGCAGACCCACATCCACCAAGGGAGAATCTGGACAATGAAATAGTTGGGGGCACAACTGGCCTTTAGAAGATCACAGTCTACAAAGTAAGAAGAGGCAGAAGGAAGGGAAAGAGACTGATTTCTTTGCAGTATTTAAAATAGAAATTTCCTAACAAAGTATTCCTATATTACCATTGTAGTCATGTGTCTCTCCCTGCTCCTGATCAATGAGGCATTGTCTTGCAGAGTAGCAGGGCATATGAAAAGAACGAGGAAAATAGAAAATGTTGGGTTCTAATCCCAACTGGCAATGCCACCCAAGGCTGTGTAATCTGAGTAAAATTAGTTTTCTTATGACTGAAGGGAAGATGAAGAACTAAGGGATTATCCTGCTCTAAATTTCCTTAAGTCTCTGAATTGGCCTCCTTATTAAGTTGAAATTAAGCTCAACATTTAGAACATTTTACCCATCTACCTCCAACTAAATGTAGTTCATATCACTTCCCAGCATAAATCCTGCTCTCTAAATAAACTCATCAATTCGACACTCCATGTGACTTCCTTTTTCTAATATTCATCATTGGTTGGGGATATGTATTTCTTTTCACTACCTTCCACTCTTAAGTAGTGTCACTTAATTTCTTCAAATTCCTATTCAAAAATCATCTACTTTTGGAAACTTGTTGAGTAATTTTTCTCCATTTCTGATCAGTTCATTCAAATGTGCACAGTTGCTATCCAAACATTACAGCCTGTCCTCCATGTGTGTGGGGAGTATGGCAATTTTAAAAGAAAAATATTTTTCTCTTAATTTTTGACATGCCCTTAAAACTTTTCATGTGTATTGTCTAATTCTATTCTGATTTTGTCAGCATGAGATTCTTCTATTCAAAAACTGGTATTTTCTAACTTCTTCCAGTAAATGAGAAAACTCTGAATGTTTTAGGACCAATAAAAGAATTGCTAAACCTAACCATCTAACCATTTATTGTTGGAGCATCTGTGCTTGGCACAGAGTGGGCATCTAATAAATTTGTTTGTATAAATACGTAAGTAAGCTAATGTACACCTTTTCATTTGAACATAATTACACATACACACACACACACACACACACATACACACACACAACGATTCCTCCCTCCTCTCCTCTATTCAACATGATGACCTTAACACATAACTAAACACCAAAAATAATTAGAGAAATCAAAAACTCACCAAAGATATTTTGGTGATTCACAAATATGTGATAAGTTATTTGCCCAAATAAGCTTTATGTGTAATAATACCTGTAAAAAATATAGTTGAAAGCCAGGCATCATGGTTCACACCTGTAACCCCAGCACTTTGGGAGGCCAAGTTGGGCAGATCACTTGAGGCCAAGAGTTCAAGACCAGCTAGGCCAATGTGGCAAAACCCATCTCTACTAAAAATATATAAATTACCCAGGAGTGGTGGCACACACCTAAAATTCCAGCTGCTTGGGAGGGGCTGAGGAAGGAGAACTGCTTGAACCTGGAGGCAGAGGTTGCAGTGAGTTGAGATCATACCACTGTACTCCAGCCTAAGCGACAGTGAGACTCTGTCTCAAAAAAAAGAAAAAAAAAGAAATGTCATTCAAAAATTTTTAATATACCTTTATGTGAATTGCTTCTGTGCGCAGATTAATAAAATCTAAGATTGTGTTAGATCTAAGATTGGATGTGCATCATAATTAAAAAATGAATTCACAATTTCTAACATGGGAAATGTTGATGTCTCTCATGCCTTCTCTTATTAAATTGGAAAATATACATTTTATCAGAACTCCAGTAAGTAATATCTTTATGACATTTATATTATTCATAATAGATATTATTTATTATGATCCCAAATTACTCAATAACTATAGCTAAATATAATGAATGAATGAATCGGGTATTTTAAATTTAGATAAATTCTAATTTAACCACAGCTCCTGCGTCACTGTTCAGAGTTGGGGTGGATGAAGTCTTCTAAAAAAGAGAAGCTTCTGAGATGTTCTTGGGGAATTGGACTTAAAAGCTAGCCTCTTTTAACAATTTGCTTAGGAACCTAAAACATAAGTTTAATCCCATTTTCTTTTTGTTTTTTTTTTTTTTGTTCTGACACACAGTCTTGCTCTGTTGCCCAGGCTGGAGTACAGTGGTGTGATCTTGGCTCACTGAAATCTCCACCTCCTGGGCTCAAGCGATTCTCCTGCCTCAGCCTCTCGAGTAACTGGGACTACAGGTGTGGACCACCACACCTGGCTAATTTATTTTATTTTATTTCTAGTAGAGATGGGGTTTTGGCACATTAGCCAGGCTGGTCTTGAACTCCTGACCTCAGATGATCCACCTGCCTTGGCCTCCCAAAATGCTGGGATTACAAGTGTGAGCCACCGTACCTGGCCAACTTAACCCTATTGATATAGAATTTTTTGTGAGTTTTTTTTTTT
>NW_016107445.1:435006-463222 GCF_001604975.1 Cebus imitator
TGCATCTTTTTCATCTTCCCATTCTCAACCACTTGAGCTTCTGTGAGTCCTATGTGGTTTTAAAGCCACATTGGCCCTATCAGTAGCTTCTGGTGCAGCACTATTTGGGGTCAGCCATGAGAAGATGAAGCAGAGTAATTTACATTAAAGAAAAGAATCAGCCAGGTGCCATGGTTCACACCTACAATCCCAGCACTTTGGGAGGCCTAGGTGGGTGGATTATGAGGTCAAGAGACTGAGACCATCCTGGCCAACATGGTGAAACCCTGTCTCTAAAAATAAAAAAGAAAGAAAGAAACAAAAAAGAATTTTGGGAGATAATAACGTCTGAGAATAATTTCTAGTGGTTAGAGTTGAAGCACTGCTATGATACCTAGGAGTTAACATCTTTCTTTACAAACCAGACTTCAGGACTACCAATTAATAGATATGCATAACATAAATCTTTTCCCAACCTTATATTGATAAAGAAAGGAAGGGAAAAGTTTGGAAGAAAAGAAAAGGGAGGACTACATGCTATCCTAACTGATTCCAAACTGCAGGTGTCCCTTAAACAACACTGGGCTAAAGGCACTGAACCCTCACCTGTTGAAAATCCTCACAGAGGATCCAAGATGGCCAAATAGGAACAGCTCTGGAGTGCAGTTACCAGCAAGAACAATGCAGAGGGTGAGTGCCCACCACATTTCCAAACAAATTTTCACTGCCCACAGACCAGGAGATTCCCGGGTGAAAAGTGCCACGAGTTTTCAGCATGGTGGTTTCAGCCAGTGGTGGCTTGGTGCACAGAAACTCACACAAATGTGGGCGGCTCTTTCAACTGGTGCCTGGAATGCCTGGGAGACAGAGCCACCCATTCAGCTGAGAGGGAGGGGTCTGAGACAGGGAGCCAGGTGATCTGGCTTGGCGGTACCACCCCCACAAAACAAGCAATCTGAAATGCTCTGGATTGAGAGTTTCCCAGCAAGTACAGCTGGACCCAGTATGGTCCAGCTCAGTGTAGGGAAGGGTGACCACCACTACCGAGGCAGGCCGCCACTACTGAGGCAGTTCACACAGCAGCTGGGCAGAGCCCATGGCAGCTCAGCAATGCCTCTGCTGGCAGACTGTGACTAGACTACTCTGTGTGGGGCAGGGCATCTATGAAACAAGGCAGCAGCATGACAGGAACTTATAAATAAAGCTTACCTTCCTAGGACAGAGCACCTGGGAAATGAGGCTGTTATGAGTTCTGCTGCAGCAGACTTAAAAGTACCGGCCCAGCAGCTCTGCATGGAACAACAGAGGTCCCAGCACAGCACTTGAGCTCCTATAAGGGACAGACTATCTGCTCAAGCAGCTCCTTGACCCCTATATACCCAAAGAGACACCTCATAAAGGAGAGCTCAGGCCGACATCTGGCAGGTACCCTTCTGGGAAGAAGATAACAGAAGAAGAAACTGGCAGCAACCCTTACTGTTCTGCAGCCCCTGCAGGTGATCCCAAGGCAAGCACAGTCTGGAGTGGAACTCCAGCAGTCCTACAGCAGACGGGCCTGACAGTTAGAAGGAAAACTAAGAAACAGGAAGAAATAACTTCATCATCAACAAAATGGATGTCCACTCAGAGACCCCATCTGAAAGTCACCAACTACAAAGACCACAGGTAGATAAATCCACAAAGATGGGAAGAAACCAGTGCAAAAAGGATGAAAACACCAAAAACTAGAATGCCTCTCCTCCTCCAAAGGATCACAACTCCTCACCAGCTAGGAATCAAAGAGGGATAGAGAATGAATCTGATGAATTGACAGAAATAGGCTTCGGAAGGCGGGTAATAACAAACTTCTCAGAGATAAAAGAACATATGCTAACCCAATGCAAAGAAACTAAGAACCTAGAAAAAGGTTAGTGAGATTCTAACTAGAATAAACAGCTTAGAGAAGAATATAAACAACTTGATGGAGCTGAAAATCACAGCACGAGAACTTCACAAAGCATACACAAGTTTCAAAAGCCAAATTGACCAAGCAGAAGAAAGGATATCAGAGGTCAAAGATCAACTCAATGAAATAAAATGGGAAGGCAAGAATAGAGAAGAAAGAATAAAAAGAAATGAACAAAGCCTCCAAGAAAAATGGGACTATGTGAAAAGACCTAATCTGCATTTGATAAGTGTACCTGAATGTGATGGGGAGAATGAATCCAAGCTGGAAAACACTCTTCAGGATATTATCCAGGAGAACTTCCCCAACCTAGCAATTTATCAAGTGATCCAAAAGGCTGCCAGTTTCGAGTGGGGTCCAGAACAGAAGAAGGCTCTGCAACAGGTCCAGGCTGCTATGCAAGCTGCTCTGTCAGTTGGGCCATATGATCCAGCAGATACAATAATGCTTGAGGTGTCAGTGGCAGATAGAGATACTGCTTGGAGCCTTTGGCAGGCTCCCATAGGTGAATCACAGTGGAGGTCTCCAAGATTTTGGAGCAAGGCCCTGCCATCTTCTGCAGCTAACTACTCTACTTTTGAGAAAGAGCTCTTGGCCTGTTTCTGAGCTTTTGTGGAAACTGAACATTTGACTATGGGTCATGAAGTCACCATGTGACCTGAACTGCCTATCAAGAAATGGGTGCTTTCTGACCCATCTAGCAATAAAGTGGGTCATGCACAGCAGCATTCCATCATCAAATGCATGTGGCATATATGTGATCGGGCTTGAGTAGGTCCTAAAGGCACAAGTAAGTTACATAAGGAAGTCGCTCAAATGTCCATGGTCTCCACTCCTGCCACCCTGCCTTCTCTCACCCAGCCTGTGCCAATGTCCTCCTGGGGAGTTCCCTATGATCAGTTGACAGAGGAAGAGAAGACTAGGGCCTGGTTCACAAATGGTTCCACACGATATGCAGGCACCACCTGAAAGTGGACAGCTGCAGCACTATAGCCCCTTTCTAGGACATCCCCGAAGGATAGCACTGAAGGGAAATCTTCCTAGTGGGCAGAAGACCAAATAGTGCACTTGGCTGTGCACTTCGGAAGAGGCACCTTCCCCAAATGGCAATGGACCTCGCTGAGTGGTCAAAAACTGGGAAGATATTTGTATCCCATGTGAGTGCTCACTATTGGGTAACCTCAGCAGAGGAGGACTTTAATAATCAAGTGGATAGGATGACCCGTTCTGTGGACACCACTCAGCCTCTTTCCCCAGCCACCCCTGTTATTGCCTAATAGGCCCCTGAAAAAAGTGGCCATGGTAGCAGGGATGGAGGTTACTCATGAGCTCACCAACATGGACTTCCACTCACCAAGGCAGACCTGGTTCTGGCCACTGCTCAGTGTCCAATTTGCCAGCAGCAGAGACTATACTGAACCCTTGATATGGCACCATTCCTCAGCTACCTGGTGGCAGGTTGATCATATTGGATCTCTTCCATCACAGAAAGGGCAAAGGTTTGTCCTCACTGGAACAGACAATTACTGTGGATATGGGTTTGCCTCTACTGCATGCAGTGCTTCTGCCAAGACTACCATCTGTGGACTCATGATATACCTTATCCAGTGTCATGGTATTCCATGCAGCATTGCCTCTGACCAAGGCACTCACTTTATGGCTAAAGAAGTGCAGCAATGAGCTTGTGCTCATGGAATTCACTGGTGTTACCATGTTCCTCATCATCCTGAAGCAGCTGGATTGATAGAACAGTGGAATGGTGTTTTGAAGTCACAATTATAATGCCAACTAGGTGACAATACTTAGCAGACCTGGGGAAAAGTTCTCCAGAAGGCCGTGTATGCTCTGAATTAGCATCCAATATATGGTACTGTTTCTCCCATAGACAGGATTCACAGGTTCAGGAGTCAAGGGGTGGAAGTGGAAGTGGGACCACTTGCCATCACATCTAGTGATCCACTAGCAAAATTTTTGCTTCCTGTTCCTGTGACATTACATTCTGCTGGACTAAAGGTCTTAGTTCCAGAGGGAGGAATGTTGCCACCAGGAGACACAACAACAATCCCATTAAACTAGAAGTTAAGATTGCCACCTGGACACTTTGGGCTCTTCCTACCTTTAAGTTCACAGGATAAGAAGGGAGTTATAGTGTTGGCCATGGTGACTGACCCAGACTACTATTCCATAACGAAGGTAAGGAAGAGTATGCATGAAATACGGGAGATCCATTAGGGTGACTCAGTATTACCACGCCCTGTGATTAAGGTCAATGGGAAACTACCACAGCCCAATCCAGGTAAGACTACAAATGGTCCAGACCCTTCAGGAATGAAGGTTTGGGTCTCTCCATCAGGGAAAAAAACCCTGACCCACTGAGGTGCTTGATGAAAACAAAGGGAATACAGAATGGGTAGTAGAAGGTAGTCATCAATACCAGCTAAGATAAAATGACCAGATGCAAAAATGGGGACTGTAATTGTCATGAGTATTTCCTCCTTCTTTTGTTAAAAACATGTTTATGCATGTATACACTTGTACTAAGAAAATGTCTTGATTTTATTTCCTTTCTCCTTTATCATGTAACATAAGATTTATTGAATTCACATCAGCATTTAAGTATTGTTAACTTTATGTAATAATCAAGTGGATAGGATGACCTGTTCTGTGGACACCACTCAGCCTCTTTCCCCTATTTGGGTTGGGGATTGGTGTGTTTCTGGTGGTACAAAGGGCAGTTTTATTATGTTCGGCATAATTATGGCCTATTCATTGTCTTTATTTGAAGATTATGTACAATCTCAGGAGATTTGTATGGCCTCAAGCTGACAAGGGGTAGACTTGTGATGTTTAATATTAAGTATGAACTTGATTGGGTTGAAGGATATAAAATACTGATCCTGGGTGTGTCTGTGAAGGTGTTGCCAAAAGAGGTGAACATTTGAGTCAGTGGGTTTGGGAAGGCAGATCCATCTTTAATCCGGAGGATACAGTTCTGAGATAACCGCCTAGTCTCAACTTTGTTCCTGACAACTTTTTTTGTTCTTAACTTTTTATGTCTAAATTTTCATATAAAATTGTAATTAATATTATCATTCCTCTACAAAATTAAGTAAGGCTTTTATATTAGATTTGAATGAAGTCAGTCTTAGCTAGGATTGTATTGAAATCCCACCTATATTGCCTTTGAAAAGCTTTAACAATTGTGAATATTATGTTTACAAATTATTATCAACAAGGGAGCAGATTTTGAGTCATGTTCTAGAATTCATGTGATAAAGTCACTATCATAACAATGCTGAGTCTACATCTCAGGGAAGGGGACAAATAAAAAATATTTTTCAGTTCTATGGTGATAACCTTCTCAGCTTTTCCATTAACTTAATGACTTAATGGTAATTAATGTCTCAATTTTCTCCACTAAATATTTCTACAATATTTATCTATAAACAGTCTATATAAATTTGTTTCAAAAAATAAAAAGTATATAAACTTGCTGCAGCCAACTTTTTTCTATCCCTTCCCCTGTATTATATTGGGTCATCTGGAGCATCCAAATAAAAAAAAAATTAAAAAGCACAGATGCAGAAAGAAATTCTCTATTTTCCCCAAAACCTATGTGCACAAATCTGTCAACATAGTTGGCCTTATGTGTTAGATTTAGCTTCATTCCAGTAAACAAATTCTCTCAGTAAAGGGACAACTTATGGCTGAAAATAGTAGCTTTACACCATTCACCTTAACCATCAACACTTTAGTCTGTGAATATTTAGGAAAGAAAGTGATCTCTAAATATTTGTAGATTTAATATAAAAAATGTTAATGTTACTTGACCCCAAATATTACAGTTATGTACATTATTGTTATATAGACCCTAACCAGTAGAATTGGAACTATCAGGAACTTCTTAGAAATATAAGATCTCCAACTCCATCTCAGACCTACTAAATCACAATCTGCATTTCACAAGATCACCATTTAATTTGTAAATCCATTAAAGTTTGAAAAGCACTGCTATACTCGCATCCTTAACTCAGTGGTTAATCTCTTGGTGTTTTACTTTGGATAAACTATGCTTCTTTTACCCTAAAAACAGCAATGGCTTTCATCATTGCAAAATAATCTTAGTGTTTATTTGATTTCTGTGATGACAAATGATAGGCAAAGTTTCATGTGGGTGAGAGAAGTGATATGGAAAACCATTCAAGAAAGCAGTGATTTTTCTTTCCTGAAAACGTGCTCCTGATCTCTTGACTGTGAATTATCAGACACTGTATATGACTATACAATACTTAAAATACAACTTTTTGATGATTCTTTTAAAGATTAAAATTTTTCAGAATTTACTCAAACCCTAACTTAAAACCAGTTTTCATTTTTCTGATGGAAACGTTGCATGTAGTTGTGGAAAACCACAGTCGTAATAATAGAAATTTAGATCTAGAAAGTATGCTTGTCAGTCCATCCATCTCCTGTTGCATTTTACAGGAAGCAATTTGCAAAAGTTTTTAGAATTCATTATTTATCCTCTATATAAATAATGCCCTGCCAGCTTCCAAAATGAATTTATTATAAAATATTACACATATACAATTGTTTAATTAGATTTATTTTTAATATATAAGGGGAATAAAATAGGTGTACCAAACACCTCAGCTGTGTTACTAAAACTGACCATTAAGTTAGAATCTTCACTTCATTAAGTTCAAGAAAAAGGAAATTAAGGTGAAAAAAAGGGGGGAGGAATAGATTACATAGCATGTTAGCATTTTCAATACCATGTGTTGAATCCCAATTGAGGACATTAATAACCAAATAGTTCATTTTGCTTTTTAAAACCTTATGTGGGTGATTAAAAAAAAAATCTAGCCAGGCATGGTGACGCACATGTGTAATTCCTGTAATTCCAACTACGAGGGTGGCTGAAGTGGGAGGATTGCTTAAGCCCAGCAAGTTGAGGCTGCAATGCGCCATGATTATGCCACTGCACTCCAGCCTGGGCAACAGAGTGAGATTTTATCTCAAAAAATAAATAAATAAAAACAAATCACGTATAGATGATCAATTTGAACCAGATTTTTATCTCAAGGGTTATATTTCTACAGTAAATGAGAGATGGCTAGATTTGGCTCAGTGTCATACTAATTTATTGAATTAGAATAATACAATTTTGCTGAATAAAGTCTAATATACAAAAAAATCCCATTGGCTAAATGAATGAAAATAATAAGAGCAAAGATATATTTTTTTTTCAAAAAGGATAAAACAAAATACTGGGTTATTGATTTCAACTAACACCTTGACAATTGACTTTGAAATTCAAATCTATGGGGTATTATGGAAAGAATGGTGAATAGATGTTATCCATTTTAGTTAAGGAAGAAGAGGAAATCAGTAGGTCAATGCAAAAAAGTAAACTCAGTAAATTTCAGTAGCCCTTCAGTTATTCATAGGAAAGGCATATAGTTAGAAAAAGTTTGTCTAATCTGGGAAAACGTGTATGCATGAGTAAGTGCGTGCCTGTGTGTGTGTGTGCATGTGTGTGTTGAGATAGGAATTAGATGGAGACACCTTCCTTGCTATAGAATAAGGAGAAGCTGGAGCTTGCGGAATTTCCCAACTTAGAGACTTAAGGATAACTTTAATAGGTGGATAAACTATAAACATCTGTCCAGATGTCTGAAATCAGTTTTTTTTTTTTTTTAAGTAAATCTCGTGAAAGATAATCCATGACAGGCAGGGACAGTTCTAAAGGAACCACACAACTGTGGAATGATTTAGCATTGGCAGATACTTTCTATACTTTTATCTCAATCCCTTTTCTCCCAAATCTTTGCCAATAGAAGTCATTGCCCTTTGTGGGCAGAGGGCAGCCCTGTGGACAGCACGCTGAGCATGCGTCACCTGCCCACCATCAGCTTTATCTCCAGCCTCTCCCTGGCCTTTCTCCGATGCTTCCTTTTTTCTTGGGCATGCTAGACCAAGAGAAATGTCTGATCATTCTGCCCTTACTTAAACTTGAAAAACCCACTATGGATATAAAATTCTTATATCTTTGGTGTCTATATTCACCAAGTTAGCTAAAGAGCTAAATAACCTACACTTTGTTTTGTAGAACGCTAATAAAAGGCTATCATTTTGCAGTCTGCCTACATTTATACACTTCCACTGGAGGGAGAAAAAAGTAGCTGTGCTGTAGTTTACTGAGCACTTGCAGAGATAAGTGCTTTTCTTTCATTACCTCATTTACTACCTCCTTAAAGCAATCTGTGAGGTATGCAGTATCATTGCCTTTAACAAAAGTGTAAACTTAGGTACAGATAGAGTAAATAACTTCCCCAAGATCTTAAAATCTGTAAATGGTGGAACCCAGTTTCAAAATTTAGGTACATCTGAGCCCTAAGCCTGTGATCTTAACCTTTACAGTAGATAGCGTCCCATAAATAAACTTCACAAAGTTTCATTATGAATGATTTTTTATGTAAAATAGCTATTCATGAAGATTTTCTTCCTATAAATAAGGCATCATTTCAAAATGACATGTTTGCTGGCAGCAGGCTTAGAGCTTAGAAAGATATTTTAATCAGACGCCACTCATCCTTACCAAAAATTTGGCGTTTCTGAATACCATTTTCCCAAAAGTATATGTTTAAAATATCCTTTTTGTTCTGTCCTAATTTTTAAATGTTTTTTCTGATTTCTATTGATGTCAAAACATATATTATGATTATGTACAGAAGCATTAAAAGATAATATATTTTAGAATGACCAAAGACTGAAAATTCTGAACTTTATCAGAGACTATGCGTAGCAGATATTTCAGGATCACTTTTTTGGACTTGAAGAAAATTGGTTTCTTGTTATTAACTAAATTGGCTCTGTTGATAAAAACATGACTGTCTTCACTGCTTTCTTTCGTTGCTGCCCCTTATTCCTTAGTCCTCATTATTTTCTTTTTTCTGTGATAATGAAATATCAATAACTTATTTATGTTATCTGCTTTGTGACACATAAGCTGGCCTAGAATGACAACCTCCTCTTCCACATCTGCATATTCTCTCCCAGCCCTTAGTCTAAGACCATGTCAAAACAGGGACATATTAAGCTTTTATTGGATACTGTGCTTTAACCAATTTGTTTTCACATTACACTATTACATTTATAAATACATTTTATTATTTTACAAATTTAAGACATGGAGATGAAATCAAATCACCTCTGACAGCCACCTGCAACTTTTAGTCGTACCATCCCCATAGGCAACTATCTCTATCACAATTTAACATATTTAATTCCCACCCTTTGTTAATGCTTTTACACATACATCACATGAATCTAGAAATATTATATAATATTGCTTTTTATATGGCTATGTATTTTACACACGGTAATACAACATCCTAGAATTTAGCTTTTTTTTTTTTTTTTTTTTGGCCAAAGATAGGTATGATTCATTCTTTTAAATTGTTGCATAGTATCTCATAGAATAAAAATATTAAGATTTATTTAACTGTTCCACTATACAGAAATATGTAAGTTCTCTCCAGGACTCTATTATTACACACATTGCTGCAACATCATTTTAAATGATGTATATAAGGATTTTACATACTCTAGGATAGATATTGAGAAGTAAAATTTCTAAGTTGTGACATACATCTTAGTTGAAGAGATATTCCTGTTCTAGGAAGTTATATTAGGGTCATAAAGGCTCAGCACTAAAGTAAAAACCTCTTCAATCCCTAGTCAAGAGTTATAGGAAGTCTATCAGTTTGGCAGCAGTTGTATTTTTCTGACGGAAAACACTGCAGTGGAAATCAAAAGAATCTGAAACTAACATTTTCTGCTGCTGATTGGAAGTTCTGCAGCCTCTCCAAGTTTCTGTTTCTTTGTCAGCAGTAATTAGAAGATAGAGCTAGATTATTTCTCAGAAATTTTTAGAGCTACATGACATATTTCTGTTCCTTAAGTTATTCGTTCACTGAACAAGAACATACAAGACATATACAAGAGTCTACGATGTTTCTGTTAGAACTTAATAAGAAATAATACCAGAAAACAAAGCAACGTATAAACAGATATTTATACAAATATATGCAGGCTACAAAATGTTTGATTTTTTAAAAAGTACAAAAAATAAACACATTGCTTATTTAGTTTGTTTTGTTCAAATAAAGAAGCTGCTTGGTACACTTTCTCTGCAAACACTATATACTGAAGTGACGTTATTGCTTCCTCCTACCACTCCACCAAGGTGGAGGCAGGGGGAAATTTGTTATAACGGGTGCTTAATGTATTTTTTGTGGCCCTAAAGCTGTAATTTCCTGGAAATGCTGTGTCCAGTACTGAGAGAGTTCTTGGAGTTGTTTTTCATGTTCTCCAGATTCCTAGTTTCCCAAATTCTGTTTCAAGACCCATCTGCTCCATTGTCTGCCTAAATATAAGCCCTTCCCTCTGTTATATCATCAATCATGAGGAGTACACACACATGCTGAATAAAGAAGGGGTCAGCAGAGGGGAAGTATAGGGAAAGGATTTTCTCAAAAAGAGACTTTGGTGAATATAAATATTCAGTAAAGACCGAAGAAAAAAATATAACAATTTTTATCCAGGTTTTTCAAGATTTATCCCCTTTAGCACTGAGCCCATACATTCTCTTCATTTATTTAAGCTCTATTTGAAGTTGTAGGAGCATGAAAGGCAAAAGGACTATATGAGGACAAAAACATGACTCAAAATACAGACAATGTAATTTGTAACTGGAATTATCAGTCAGCTGAAAGGACAGATAGGAATAAATTATAGAAAATATAGTTATATTAAAATGAGAAAAATCACATGATGGTATCAAGGCTGCATTTAACAATCACAACACAAATAATGAAAAACCTAACCAGGACAGAACCATAAGTAAGTTTGACAATGCCATCCTTGGTTAAATAGATCACAGTTTACTTTCAGTTTATACAGTGTCTATGCGCATAAAGTGGAAACTAGAAGCATTCTCTGAGTAGATGATTTTAAAGCAAGATTTCACAAAACATATCAATTGTATTAACTTGGTTAAGTTTAATTCAGTTCTGGAAATGTTTATTATGCACCAGGCATTCTATTACCTACTAGATGCATAAACATGACAAAACCTGATCACTACTAAAATGATGTTGCCTTCCCTCGGAAGTATGTCTAAGTTCTCGAATCTCAAAAACAAATTAATTTTAGAGTGTGTCATCTTTAAACAAAAGAAAAGCCTAAGAGAGAGAAAGAGAAAAGTTATTCATACACTTTACAAGAACTCAGCATAATTAACATAATATGTAAGTAATAACAGCTCCAAAAACATTAGGAATAGCTGTTCTGGATAATTCAAGAAAATATATTTTGCACATTTTAAAAAATTTTGTAACCACATGCTTGGGGGAAGCAGAATAGTGGCATGGAAGGAACATTTGAGCAGAAGTAAAGAAATTAGGTTTTAACTATTGGTTTTTCAATAATTTGCATTGTTCACTTACATAATTAATTTCACTTTTATAGACTTAACGTTTCTTTAGCTTTAGACTGTTGGATTTAATACTCATTGAAGACCAAAGAGAAAACTATAACAATTTTTTAACCTTGCTTTTAAGATTCCTCTCCTTTAGCACTGAGCTTTGTGGAGTCTGTGACCTTGTGGGGCCTCTATTCCAGTAAGAGAGAAAAGAAATTAAAATTATCTCTGGCCCCTTCCAGCTTTAGCCCAACAACTAAGTCAACTGTTAGAAAAGTAGTTGGAAAGGGTAGTCCAAACAGGCCAAGTGAAGTTGAAAGATGTTCAATTATTCAGTAGACCATCTGCTGCTCTTTGTATCCCTTACCTTATTGTACAGGAGACTCTTGCATTGATCATAAAGACACAGGGAAGACAAGCCTGAAAACTGGGGCTTAGCACAGGATGATTCCTGGCTTTGCTAAAGAAAACATTCAAGGGTGAGCTGGTGGTGTTGGACAGCAACTTTTAGTGAAGTGGTAGCATACAGCAGCAGCAGACGTGATGTTTCTTGGAGAGCAGGGTTACCCTATAATGCAGTGTGCCCAGAAGAGCAGCTCAGAGGCAGTTCTGCAGCCATATTTATACCCATTTTAATTATATGCAAATTAAGGGACAGATTATGCAGAAATTTCTAGAAAAAGAGTGGGAACTTTCAGGCTCTTGGATTATTGGCATGGAACAGAGCAGTAAACTTATGGATGTTGCCATGGCAATGTTAAGCTGATATGGCACACTGGTGGGCTTGTCTTATGGAGAGGTGTTTCTGCCCTATCCCTGTTTTAGCTAGTCGCCATTGTGTTCCAGTGTCTGAGCCCCTCCACAGTTGCATCCCAGCTCCTATCTCAATAAGACTTTGTGAATACAGTATTTAATAAATTTGATATTTTGGGATAACAGTAAATTAATCAGATAATTCATACTTAGTTTCAATTTTACATTTCAAGATTCTTTCTTAATAAATTGAAGCCACTTTTCTAAGCATAAAAAATGGTAAATATAATTTAATTTTTATTTGGTTCTGTTCATTAAACTGTTTTAAGTCTACATGACATAAAAGTTAATAATCTCTGAGATCTATTTCTTTACTTAATTTTTGCACACTTCTTATAAATGTTGAATGCAGTGGAAAAGAATCCCACAAGATAGTCATCCCACTAGATAGTCATTTTATCACAGGCCTCTAACTTGCTGCTATAATATTTATTTAATGAATTCATCCACACAAATCAAAACACCTCATTGAAATTCTGTTCATGGTTTGCTTAATTTAGGATTATCATTTCCAACTGATATTTCCCTTTTTATTGACATTTAATCTCCAGTTTGTAGATGTAAATTTGAACTTATTCATTTGATGTTACCATGAGATAAGAAAAAATGATCCTTATTTGGTAAATATGTAGCAATAAGGTAGAGATACTATACTGAAATCTTGTACATGCTCAATAATTTAACCATTTTTACATTCTCCTCTTTTCTCATATATTTTCTTTCTGATTAGACTGGGCATGTTTTAATTAGTTTTTTCACACCGTTGACCATTAAATAGCCATTTGCCTCATTCACAATCATTAATGATATGTAATGTCTCACAGGTAAAATTAAATTAATTCAGCTACCAGAAAAATACCAGAGAAATAAATAGATAAGACCTTCCCTCATTCTTCTATGACTTCCCAAGTTAGACTCTCCCACACTGCAAAGACCCTACTAAATCTCCGGTTCACCATCCAAGTGAAACTACAAAAAGTGGCATAGCCCAGCATAAAAAAGTAAGTCTTACAAGCCTAACAGTTGGCTTCTTTGCTCTATTCTCACTAGTCTCAGAGGTCTCTAGGGAACTGCTTACTTCTCAAGTCAAGAAACAATCATTTGTCAATGAAAATGAATAAACCCATCTAGATGGGTTATCATCATTATTGTGGATATTAATACCATCATTATGATTAATGGTGTTTATTAGAGGTGATATTTGTGCCAAGAAGATAACTGAGAAGGCAGACTAAACACTACAAAATGTATATGTGTATGTTCAGTGTGAGAGAATTTTTTTAAAGTAAGCAGTGGGAAGGGGTGTGGTAGCACTCTAAAGTAATAGCAGCAAAAAATTCATGGAACAGCCTGGTTAGCAAAGAAGAATCCTAAAGAGATATTTCAGAGACACATTTGTGAATAATTGTATTTTGCAAGATGAATTTTAGGTCTCACTTTTAATATGTGTCTTATTGGCATGTAACCATGTCATTACTAGAATAAAAATTTTCAATTCTGGGAACAACTGAAATTGCTATTAAGAATGTCTAAGTCGGCTGGGCGCGGTGGCTCAGGCCTATAATCCCAGCACTTTGGGAGGCCGAGGCAGGTGGATCACGAGGTCCAGAGATCGAGACCTTCCTGGTCAACACGGTGAAACCCCGTCTCTACTAAAACTACAAAAAATTAGCTGGGCATGGTGGCGAGTGCCTGTAATCCCAGCTACTCAGGAGGCTGAGGCAGGAGAATTGCCTGAACCCAGGAGGCGGAGGTTGCGGTGAGCCGAGATCGCGCCATTGCACTCCAGCCTGGGTAACAAGAGCGAAACTCTGTCTCAAAAAAAAAAAAAAAAAAAAGAATGTCTAAGTCTTTCCATAGAATGCTTGGGCATGCCTGTCTCACCATTTGCTGCCTTCATAATGTAGAAGATATTAAGATTTCTGTTAAAGGCTAGTAATAAAATGTTTCTGAAATATATTTTGCAAATAGAATTATTAAATGCTCTATTGTTTCATTCAAAATAATCCTCACTAAAGCTTCCTTTGTTTGATCTCAACAGTATATTACACAATGAAATCAAAACATCAACCCACATAATCAACCTATTTAAGATAAATAGAATAAAGGAAAAGAAAGAAAACACTGGGATAGAAATGTTTTTTCTCTCTTAATTGTCAAGACTATTTTATATCTTATATTAGTATTTCTTCATATGTATAAGTATTAATTCAGAAGGCGATTATTAAAACAGGAAAATAAGATACAACTTGCATAGCCAAAGACAACAAAATGCAAGAATAATGTGACCAGATTCTAGTCTTTCATTCAGTAACTATTTCCTTAGTAATTACTAGGTCTTGGAATACGTAAGAGAACAAAAAAGACAAAATCCATGACCTTGTAGAACCTCTATTACAGTCTGTACTTAAACGTGTTTATATGTAATATTAACCTGCCCATCAGTTCCTTTATCACAGTCAGTACAAAGGAACTGCACTTTCTATCAGCACCTCCCATAGCTACAAAGAAGGCAGCTACTGTCATAAGAACATAGGATAGAAAAGATAAGTGGTTACATATCTATATGTCTAGCTGCCTCCAGCAGATCATACCACTTCTAGCTCAACCTCTTTGGAGGATGTAGTTATAATACAAGTATTAGTACAAATGTCTTTTGAGAAAAATAAAATACAGACTTTGTATTCAGAACTGCTGAATGTAACATTCTGGAATACAAAACATTTTGGCCTTTGGAGTCATTCCTAATCATTGTCATCTGGATGAATGCCATAAGCCAACAACTGGATGGGTTAAACAGTAACCACATCTCCTATTCCTCCCTTACATTTTTTCACTCGCTTTTTTGTTGGCAAATAGGAGAAACTAAGGGAAGTCCAGTGGTGTGACTAAGTTCTGCTTGGTGAAGAAGAGCTACTAAATTCTGAGACATACCAACCCTGATTCAGAATGACCTGGATGATTTTAGGACTTAACTTTTTTCTATTAGGATGTAACTATTACCATGTTAGTTACATAAAGATGACAAAAAATAAGCAACTACGAAGTTCTCATCTATCAAGAAGTACAAATGTTTTTAAAGCAACTGCTATGTACATCACTTGCTATATGGCTCATAGTGGTAAAAGACCATCTCTGTGGTATAAATTTGTAAGAGGAGATAAACACTCAAAAAAATTAAAATGATGTCATACCCACACCTACACTCACTAGTCACCTTCCATTCAGACTACACTTGCCCATAGAGATAGAAAGCTCAGAAAAAAAACCTTCATATTTGTAATGGATGGAAAGATGGCAATAGCCTCATAGCTCAATCTTCATCGCTCAATCAACTAATGTTTACTCAGTAGTCAGAGACATCTGGCACAATTAAAGATTTGCAATGGCCCCTGCCCACAAAGGAGATTAAGATATAATAAGGAAGAAAAACAGAAAAAAATACAATAAATGCAAATACACCTAGGTAAATCACAGAATTAAAAGAACAAGGCAGGTTAAAAGGAGGATTATGTTTGTGTAAAAGAAAATAAATTCATTTTAAACCTTTAATCTTGATCCTTGAAATTTTAAGAATTTTGGTAATTGTTTCCCAACATTTATACAGCAAGTTATTTAAATTAACTTGCTATTTTTCATTCCAAATCTATTTAAGTCCTTTGTGAGGTTTTCTGACCAAGTAATTTGTATTATTTTTTATTTTCTTTTCAGCTTTTTATGCTTAACAATGCCTAGTTTTAATAATAACTAACAATCATAAGTCAAGATGGAAAAGAAAATCTTGTGTTGTAAAAGGAATGTTATAACAAAAACAGCTTTGAGATGACTGATAATGGAGGAGGAAATTCTCTGTATTGAAATCAGCATTCCCCTGGAGATCTTACATTTCAATAATAAGAAATTGCTTCAGACCTGAAACATCTGTTCTGTCCTCTATGTAGAAAAATGATGATGGTATTATAATGGCTAAATTCTTCCAAATTACAGTGTGACGCAGTAGTTAACTATTTATTTCCACACAATTACTAAAGCTATTTGAAGAGTGAGTTGATACCCATCCTGTGCAATAACTAAAGTTCCCTGGCTCTGGTGAGACGCGAGGTATAGCTCCAGCCTGTGACTAATGGAAGATCCTGGGTATTTGGCAGGCTACAGTCTGTAATATAGTATCGGCACCATCCACCTAGTGGTAGGCAAGACAAGAATTGATGATAACGACTCTTTCCTCATCAGCTATGACTCACATGTTTTCCAGAGTGTGTAAAAGAAGCAGATTGACCACAGGTTGTGTCAGACAAGATATTCAGTGCAATTCGGTAAAAACAAACAACCCTTACTGTTTCATTTATCCATTAACATTTCATTTTGGAAGCTCACTGAAACAGATTCAATCTTTTTTAAAAATGGGGAGGTGGGAAGGTGGTATGCTGGGAACTAAGAAAATACAAGACAAAGTAACACATTTTCTGCTGCTTGTAGTGTATAGCGCATGTAGATATGATATGGGACAATACCAGTACCCAGGCTGCAGCAGCCTGAAAAGCCTAGTGCTCAGGGAGTCTTTACAATCTGAGGTGGGACAAACCCTGCACAGGTAAATAATTCACTTTAATATCATGCTAAGGAAAAGCCAGTTAATCTTTACAGAAGAAGAGAATGATAAAAAGCATAACGTAGGTGAAATGTATTTTAATAATTCACTTAATGAATAACATACTAATGGCAATAAGCTTAGCAATTACCTTTATTTAATAGAATAGATGAAAACAAATAACATAATTAGATGCCAATGTCATTTTCTACAGCTCTCAGTTTCCCATCAAAACCCACAAAGTTCCAATATCTAGAGCTTTATTTATTTTCTGTAATTTATTATTTAATATAGTAGAAAATGTTTGCATGCTTATACTCCATGTGAAACATTTCTGACTAAAGAAGTATCCTCAAGCAAATATGTTTGAATTTGACTACATTCACATAGAACTTACTATTTTTTTTGAAGATAGAAAAACAAATTTTAAATGCTTTTATGTATCGAACTAGCAACACAGGTCAATTATAAAAACAGTGATTAAATAACTTCAGTATAAATTCACTGACATTTTTTACTTTAAAAAATTAAAATGAGAGGTATTAATTCTACTGAATAGAAAGCACTTTAAGATCTATATTTAATAATCGCAGAATAAGGATAACTACAACATTTGTCTGTGTACAATGTCTTCTTTCATTTGCACCTTAATCTCTCTGAATGGAATAAGAAGCAACTAGTTGTGTTTAACTGACGTTTGTTAAGCACATTTTGTTAAGGTGCAAATAAGATTTATTTATGTGTCTACTTGTGTGACAATAATTCAGATTTTTCCAAGCTGGAACCTGAAGAGGTTGCTGCTTTATTTGCAGTAATAATATTCTTTATTTGCAACTTGATCTTGATACATGGGGCCTAGAGAAAATACTAGAGGGTAACTTTCATTTTGTTGTGTAGTACTTTTCATTAGGAACTGATACATCTCAAATTTTAAAATTTTAATGAATCATAAAATATGTGATATTTTAAAAAATAGTACTTTGCTTTTTTACTATTGACTAAGGAGCCATGAATATGGGTAATATACAAATTCCTGTTCTGGAAAAAGCTATAATGTAGTACAAAAAATTAAAATTATATGTTCTTGTAACAGAAAGGATGTGGCACAAAAATATCCTAAGAGTTCAAACAAGAAAAAAGCCCCTAAGAATTTGATGTACCAGAGATCTTTACAGTGGGATGAAGACAGGTTAGGGCATATGGAATAGAGGAAGAAAGGGAGGATGTTCCATGCACAGCAAACAGAAATGCAAACATATGAAGATGGAAAGGCATGTGTTGTGTCAGGGCATTAGTGAAAAGTCCAGTTTTATTAAAATGTAAGAAGACTATAAGGAAGTCATTGGAAATAAACAGGAAAGTAGGTGGTAGGTAAATTATGGCAGCCTTGAATTTCTGACTAGATTCTGAAGTTATGAGGAGTCATGAAAAGTGTTTGAGCAGGGGAAGTGTATTAGTCCATTCTCAAGCTGTTGATAAAGACATATCCAAGAGTGGGTAATTTATAAAGGAAAGAAGTTCAACTGACTCACGGTTCAGCATGACTAGGGAGTCCTCAGGAAACTTGTAATCATGGCAGAATGAAAAGCAAATCTGTTGTTCTTTACATGGTGGCAGGAAGGAGAAAAAGGAGCAAAAGAGGAGAAAGCCTCTTATGAAACCATCGGATCTTGTGAGGACTCACTATCATGAGAACAGCAGCAAGAGAATAAATGCCCCCATGATTCATTTACTTTCCACCAGGTCCCTCCCATGACACATAGAGATTATAGGACTAGAATTCAAGATGAGATTTGGGTGGGAACACAGCCAAGCCATATCAGGAAGTGATATAATTCAGTCTGGATATCAAGAATAACATCATTAACCATGCACAATGTGAAAGAGGCTCCGTAGGCCCAGGCAAGGAGTAACAGAGACCAAGATTAGGGTAGCGACTATGGAAATGGGAAGGAAAGAAGGGTGGCTTAGACAGAGAGAACTTGCAAAACTAGGCAAATAATTTAATACAGGAAACTGAAAAGATAAAAGAACAGTTTGGCATCTAGATGACTAGATGTTTAGTGTTATAATTCATCACAATAGATAAGTCCAGAGGAAAATTACTTCTGCATGGGAAATTGATGAGCTCCATTTCGAACAAGAAGAATTCAAAATGCTAGAAAGATAGCGAGAAGTAAAGATTAAAAAAAAACTATATCACCTTTTTGTTCATGTAAGATGACGTTGCAGCATCATACATGATGCTAACTTATTTTCCAAATCCTATAAAAGCCTTTTGGTTGAACCCTGATTTAATTTTTAGCCATGGTTCCCGGCCTCATTTTACCCACATGTAAAGTAGAATCCATCTTTCTGGACATTTCTATTTATGTTTCCTTCTAATTTAAACAGTATTTGTAAATTTCTCATCATCAGAGTTCTCCTCTCTTTTAAAACTGTCCTGTAATAATTCCTGGCCACTAAGTTTTACCCCTTTATGTGAAATTTTACAGAAAAATTCCTCTCACTATGCTTTTGTCTGTTTATCTCCAGTTAATGTGTTCTAAGTAAATGTATTTCTTCCCCATACAAAATGAGATGAAACCATTCCATTTTCCCTCAGTGCTGGTTTCTGCATTTCTTTTTCTTTCTTTCTTTTTTTCATTGACATTGAGAACAAATTGGTACTTTTTTTCAAGATTAATTTGAACTTGATTTGACAAACTCCCAAATCTGGCATTTTTATCTCAAATGCTCATCAAATCTGTTTGAAAAACAGTGTAATGAATTACTATATATTCCTAAGAAAAAATATACAAACAAAATGAATCTAAATTCAAAGTTCATAAATTGCTTTTTCTTTGCATTTCTCCAACCCTGCTTCCCTCATCCCAAGAAAAATTATTCCACATACATTTTTTTTAACTTTATTATAGGTCAGCATTTCATCTTATGTTATTCTCTAGAATTTGTCATTTGGAATTGACATATGATACTATTTGGCTAAATGCCCAAATCAAACCATGAGTGTCCTAAACATTTATATACCCACAGCATTTTTTATATAGTCCCATATATAATGTTATAGTATAATTATTGTTTCTCTTTCCAGTATACTGTAAGCTCTTAAAGACAGAGACCACATCTTAATTCTATGCATCATATCTGGCACAGTGCCTGACACATGATAAATGCTCCAATGTTTAATGAACTAATATATGAAGAAATGTAAGAATACTAGCAATAGATCTGATGGCTGTCTAGGGATATTTTAGATACACCATGTTAAAATGTAATATGTATTTCCTTTATTTTCTCTCCTGATAGTTTTCAATTTGTTTACACACAAATCCAAACAAGTTTAATTAATTTAAAAATACGTGAGATAATATACAAATGCCTAACAAAATCAAGATGTGCTGTGTTAAATTTTTCTTTCTAAAGTTAACTTTATTGATGTATAATTATACAAAATAAAATATATATTTTAAGTATAAGGTTTAATGAGTTTTGACAAATTTAAAGAATCATGTAATTATCACCACTATCAAGTTATAGGACACTTCCATAATCCCAAAAGGTTTCTTTTTACTTCTTCCCTCACTACCATCCCTGGTTCCAGGTAATAACTGGTCTTCTTTTATCACTATTGATTAGATTTGACTTTCCCAGAGTTTTATATAAATGAAACTGTGTATGTAGTGTCTACTTTTGTGTGTCTGGCTTCTTGCGCTTACAGTAATGCTTTTAAGATCCATCCATGCTGTTGTCTGTATTAGTAGCTTCTTCTTTTTTTTTTTTTTTAATTTCAGTAGTTTTAAGGATACAGGTGGTTTTTGATTATATGAATAATTCCTTTAATCATAATTTCTGACACCATCATAGTCATAATTTCTACACCTGTTACCCAAGCAGTACACTGTACTCAATATATAGTCTTTCTTTTCCCACCACCACAATTCACTCTGAGTCCATAAAGTCCATTATAACATTCATATGCCTTTGCATCCTCGTAGCTTAGCTCCCACTTATAAGTGAGAACATACAATATTTGGTTTCCCATTCCAGCATTACTTCACTTAGAATAATGGCCTCTCATTTCATCCAAGTTGCTGCAAAATTCATTATTTCATTCCTTATTTTATGGCTGAGTAGTATTCCATGGGGGTACATATATTACATTTTCTTTATCCACCCATTTGTCAATGGGCACTTATGTTGGTTTAATATCTTCGCAATTGCAAATTGTGCTGCTTTAAACATGTGTATGCATGTGGGTTTTTTAATTTTCCATATAATGACTTATATTCCTTTGAGTAGATACCCAGTAGTAGAACTGCTGGATCTCCATGTATATACCACATATTGCTGCATAGTAGTTGTACTTTTAGTTATTTAGGGAATCTCCATACTGTTTTCCACAGTGGTTGTACTAATTTACATTCCCACCAGCAGTATAAAAGTGTTTCCTTTTCACCACATCCATGAACATCTATTAATTTTTGACTTTTTAATTATGGCTATTCCTTGCAGGAGTAAGGTAATATCTTATTGTGGTTTTAATTTACATTTCCCTGATGATTAGCAATGGTGAGCATTTTTTCATATGTTTGTTCTGTTTGTGTATCTTCTTTTGAGAAATGTCTACTTATGTCCTTTGCCCACTTTCTGATGGGGTTATTTGTTTTTTTTCTTGCTGATTTGTTTGAGTTCCTTGTAGATTCTGGATACTAGCTCTTTGTCAGATTCATAGTTTGTGAATATTTTCTCCTACTCTGTGGGCTGTCTGTTACTCTGCTGATCATTTATTTTGCTGTGCAGAAGCTTTTTAGTTTAATTAGGTCCCATTTATTTGTTTTTCACTTTGTTGCATTTGCTTTGGGGATATTAATCATTAACTGTTTGCCTAAGCCGATGTTCAGAGGAGTTTTTCTGATGTTATCTTCTAGAATTTTTATCGTTTTGGGTTTTAGATTTAAATCTTTGATTGATCTTGAGTTGATTTTTTAATAAGGTGACAGATGAGGATCCAGTTTCATTCTTTCACATGTAGTTTGCCAGTTTTCTCAGCACCATTCATTGAATATGGTGCCCTTTCCCCAATTTATGTTTTTGTATGCTTCGTCGAAGATCAGTTAGCTTTGAGTATCTGGCTTTACTTCTGGGCTCTCTGTTCTGTTCCATTGGTCTATGTACCTATTTTTATACCAGTGTCATGTTGTTTTGCTAGTTATAGCCTTGTAGTATAATTTAAAGTTTGACAATGTAATGCTTTCAGATTTGTTCTTTTTGCTTAGTATTGCTTTGGCTATATGAAATCTAAGATTGTTTTTTCTAGTTCTGTGGAGAATGATGATGATATTTTTATGGGAATTGCATTGAATCTGTAGATTGCTTTGGTCATTTTGGTCATTTTCACAACATTGATTCTTCCCATCCATGAGCATGGGATGTTTTTCCATTTGTTTGTGTCATCTATGATTTCTTTCAGCAGTGTAGATGATCTTTCACCTACTTGGTTAAGTATATTCCTAGGTTTTTTGTTTTTATTTTTATTTTTGCAGCTGTTATAAAAGGGATTGAGTTCTTGATTTGATTTTTCAGCTGGTTTGTTGCTGGTGTACAGCAGTGCTACTGATTTGTGTACATTAATTTTGTAACCTGAGACTTTACTGAGTTTATCAAATTTATAAGCTTTTTGGATGAGTTGTTAAAGTTTTTTAGGTATGTGATCATAAATGGGTAAACAGAGACAATTTCACTTCCTGTTTTCCAGTTTGGATGCCTTTTATTTACTTCTCTTGTCTGATTGTTCTGGCTAGGACTTCCAGTACTATGTTGCATAGAAGTAGTGAAAGTGTACATCCTTGTCTTGTTCCAGTTCTCAGGGGAAATTCCTTCAACTTTTCCCCATTCAATATGCTATTGGCTGTGAATTTGTCATATGATACTTTTATTACTTTGAGGTAAGCCCCTTCTATGCCTATTTGTCTGCCTATTTTTATAATAAAGGGATGCTGCATGTTGTCAAATGCTTTTCCTGCATCTATTGAGATAATAATTTTGTTTTGTTTTTAATTTTGTTTATGTGATATATCACATTTATTGACTTGCATATGTTGAATCATCCCTGCAACCCTGAGATAAAACTCACTTGATCATGATGTATGATCTTTTGTGTGTGTGTTGTTGCTGTTGTTTTTGAGACAGAGTCTCACTCTGTTACCTAGGCTGGAGGACAGTGGCACACTCTTAGCTTACTGCAACCTCTTCCTTGTGGGCTCAAGCAGTCCTTACACCTCAGCCTCCTGAGTAGCTGGGAGCATATATGTGTACTACCATGCCCAGCTAATTTTTGTATTTTTTGTAGAGATGGGGTCTTTCCATGTTGTCCAGGCTGGTCTTAACCTTCTGGGCTTAATCGATTTGCCTTGGCCTCCCAAAGCGCTAAGATTACAGGCATGAGGCTAAGTACGGTGGCTCAAGCCTATAATCCCAGCATGTTGGGAGGCTGAGGCAGGCGGATCAGAGGTCAGGAGCTCAAGACCAGCCTGACCAACATGGTGAAACCCCATCTCTACTAAAAACAAACAAACAAATAAACAAACAAACAAACCACAAAAATTAGCCAGGTGTGGTGGTGTGTGCCTGTAATCCCAGATACTCAGGAGGCTGAGGCAGGAGAATTGCTTATACCTGGGAGGCGCAAGTCGCAGTGAGCTGAGATCATGCCACTGCACTCCATCCTGGGTGACAGCATCAGACTCTGTCTCAAAAAGAAAAAAAAAGATTACAGGCATGAGCCACTGTACCTAGTCAATCATGCTGTATTATCATTTTCATGTGCTTTTGGATTCAGTTAGCTAGTATTTTGTTAAGGATTTTGCATCTATATTCATCAGAGACATTCGTAAGTAGTTTTCTTTTATTCTTGTGTCCTTTCCTAGTTTTGGTATTAGCTTTATACTGGCTTCAGAATAATTTAGGGAGGATTCCTTTTTTCCTTATTTTTTGGAACAGTTTCAGTAGAATTGATACCAATTCTTTGAATGTCTGGTAGAATTCAGCTGTGAATCCATCTGGTCCCGAAATTTTTTACGTTGGCAATTTTTTTCATTACTGATTTAATCTTGTGGCTTGTTATTAGTCTGTTCAGGGTTTCTATTTCTTTCTGATTTAATCTAGGAGAATTACATGTTTCCAGGAATTTATTCATTTCCTCTAGATTTTCCAGTTTGTGTGCGTAACGATGTTCAAAGTAGCCTTGAATGATATTTTGGATTTCTGTGGTATCAGTTGTAATATCTGCATTTCATTTCTAACTCAGCTTATTTGGATACTCTCTCTTCTTTTCTTGGTTAATCTCACTAATAGTTTATCAATTTTGTTTATCTTTTCAAATAACTAGCTTTTTGTTTAATTTATATTTTTTATTTTTTCTTGTTTCAATTTCATTTAGTTCTGCTCTGATCTTTTCTTTTCTTTTCTTCTGCTACGTTTGGGTTTGCTTTGTTATTATTTCTCTAGTTCCTTGAAGTGTGACACTAGGTTGTCTATTTTTGCTTTTTCAGACTTTGTAATGTAGGCATTTAATGCCATGAACTTTCCTCTTCATACTGCTTTTGCTGTATCCCAGAAGTTTTGATAAGTTTTGTCACTTTTATCATTTATTTCCAATAATTTTCAATTTCCATCTTGACTTTATTATCTGTCCCAAAATTATTCAAGTGTAGACTATTTAATTTCTATGTATTTGTATGGTTTTGAGGGTGGGTTACTTTTAGATCTGGCAGTAATTATTTTATAAATCTTGGAGCTCCTGTGTTAGGTGCATACAAATTTAGGATTGTAATATCTTCTTGCTGAACTAATCATTTTATCACTATATAATATCCTTCTTTTTTTTATTGTATTGCTTTAAAGTCTGTTTTGTCTGATGTAAGAACAGTGACTCCTGCTTGCTTTCAGTTTCCACTTGTGGGGAATAGCTTCTTTCACCTCTTTACCTTGGGTTACCTTTATATGTTAGGTAAGCCTCTTGAAGACAGTAAATATTTGGTTAGTGTTTTGTTTTTTTTTTAATCCATTCTGCCATTCTGTATCTTTTTAAGTGAAGCATTTTGGCTATTCAATATTAACATTAAGATGTGAATTACTATTCTATTCATCGTATCAATTTTCCCTATTTTATTTTTCTTTATTATGTTAATATTTTATAGGCTCTGTGAGATTTATGCTTTAAGGAGGTTCCATTTTGATATAGATCAAGATTTGTTTCAAGATATGGAATTCCATTCAGCATTTCTTGTAGCGCTGGTTTCGTAGTGACAAATTCCTTCAGCATTTGCTTGAAAAAGACTTTATATCTCCATCTATGAAGCTTAATTTTACTGAATACAAAATTCTTGGCTGACAATTATTTTGTTTGAGGAGGGTAAAGATAGGACCTCAATCCTTTCTGGCTTGTAATATTTCTTCTGAGAAATTTGTTAGTCTGATAGGTTTTCTTTTATAGGCTACCTGATGTTTTGTCTCACAGCTATTAAAATTATTTTATTCATGTTGACTTTAGATAGCTTAATGGCTATGTGCTTTGGTGGTGATCTTTTTGCAATGGAATTTCCCAGGAGTCTGACCTTCTTATATTTGGATATCTATATCTCTAGCATGGCCAGGGAAGTTTTCCTCAATTATTCCTTAAAATAAGTTCTTCAACTCTTAGACTTCTCTCTCAGTAACACCAGTTATTCTTAGGTTTGGCCATTTTACGTAATCCCATATTTCTTGGAGATTTTGATAAGTTCTTTTGATTCTTTTCTCTTTATCTTTGTCTGATTGGGTTAATTCAAAATCCTTGTCTTCAAGCTCTGAAATGATTTCTTCTACTTGTTCTTGTCTATTATTGAGACTTTTCACTACATTTTGTATTTCCCTAAGTATGTCTTTTATTTCCAGAAGTTCTGATTGGTTTTTCTTTATGATATCTATCTCTCTAGAATTTTTTTTTGTTCATATCTGAATTAAAAAAGAATTCTTTACATTGCTTTTCACCTTTCTCTGGCATTTCCCAGAGTAGCTTAAAAATTAACCTTCTGACTTCTTTATCTGGTATTTCAAAGATTTCATCTTGGTTTGTTGGGAAGCTAGGTGATCTCTTGGGAGTGTTATAGAACCCTGTTTTATCATATACCAGAATTACTTTTCTCGTTCCTTCTCATTTGGATAGACTTTTCTTCAAATTGCTCTTGAATTTGTTTTTATTTGGCTGTGTTTTAAATTTAATTTCTTTTTTTCCCTAAGAATCTGACTTCAATGTTTATTATTATAGCCTAGTTTAATTCTTGGTGCTTTTAGCAGGAAAGACTCTGTATGACTTTCCTTAGTTATAGGGGGACTTTGTGCACTGGCTTTCCCAGATGCTTGTTGTAGTAGTTATGTACTTGGTATGTGGGTAAGTTCACTGTATCATGTGGGTTTTTTTTTTTCTCCAGTGTTTTATTTACTGAGTTGATAATCCAGGCTTCAGGTCAGTAGGGGAAGTATCCCTAGGTAGGCACTGGTTATAGCTAAAGCAGATGGGTAGATGTAATACCCAATGGTGGTCAGACATCTCAGCCTTGATGAAGGTGGCTGGGAAGCCCTCAGTTAGATTTACTGAGGTTTTATCAGGTAGAAGGATGGGAGCACCTCAGCTATCCTGCCAGGCCAGTAGAGAAGTCATCCACTTCCCAGTCTTATTTCTATCCCAGCGTTCTGGTTATTCAGGTTAGACAGACTATTTTTTTCATCTGTAAGAATGTTGATATTCTATGTAAAGAGGAGCTGTGACTCTGCCTCTCATGAAAGCCTGACCTGGAGAGTGCTGTTCCTGTGGGGATGCAATCACCATGAATTGTTCTAGGAAAGCTGTGTATAGGTGCAGCCATGCTGTATTCCTGTGGGAGAAGCCCCAGCTGTGTCTGCAGTGGTGTACTAAGGGGAACAAGGATACCATCTCCAAGAACCTTAATAATCAGAGAAGCTGCCTCCCTGTTGTGATAGAGGTGCAGAGCAGCACTGCATTTGTGTCTCTGCTGTAAGAAACTTTCTATTAGTGGAAAGATCTGGGACTCAAGACCTGTCATTCAGATTCTTCTCTTCCACGGATGTTCCCTTGGTGTGATGCTCTCTCCCTTCCCCTAAGAATGGGAATTCCTGAGAGCCAGACTACAGTAATTGTTATTGCTCTTTTGGTTCTAGCCATCTAGTGGAGTTACCAGACTGAGGAATATCTGCAAAAGATCCAGTGATGTGATCTGTCTTCAAGTTTCCCAGCAGTGGATACCAGCACCAGTTCTGACAAAGGTGATAGGGGAGTGACGTAGATTCTATGAGATTCCTTGGTTGATAGGCTTAGTGTGCTGGCTTTCTCAAATGCTGGTTATAATTATTGTGAGCTTGTCATGTGGATCCACTCAGGATCTTTGGTTAACTAGGGTGTTGTACGTAGTGGTGATGAGTGCAGCTGAGGTCATGCAGCCATTTTTTTCCATTCTGGACACAGTATTATTCTACCTAGAGGCGCTGTAATGGACTGTTTTGGTTGGCCTCCAGCCAACAGGTGACACTTGCAAAACAGCACCAGCTGTGGTAGTAGCAGTGGGATTTGAGTTTGCCCTAAGTTACCTAGGGGAAGTATTCTGGTTTCTCAGGCAATGGGTGGAGGTATAAATCTCCTAAACATTTATGTCCTTTATGTTAAGCTATCAGGGTGGGTGGAGGGGCACAACCAGTAGGGATAGGGTTAGGCGGGTTTGTGCTCTGACTCTCCTTGGGCGGGGATAGTCACAGGCCCTGTGAGGGTCAAGGAGAGGTTTTCAGGCTACTGGGATAATGTTCCAGAGGGAAGTATAACTGCCTTTGCTGCACAGAAGAGTGCAAAGGGAGTAGGGAGTATCAGGCAGCAGTAAACCTTACCCAGCTCCCACGCAATTGGTGAGGCCAATCTCACTCCACTAACAGCACTGGGTTTAGATCCAGGCAGTCTGCCCATAGAGCTCAGACCTGCCTGAGGCCATAAGCTTCCTGCAGACAGAGCAACCTCCACTTTCTGGCCACACCCATTCTCAATTGCCCACAAGGCTGGGCACCCAGCTCCTGTGCTCATTTTTGCAGTGCACTTTCCACTTGTGCTCCCCCTCAACCCTGGCTGGGTTCTGGTCAAGGGAGTTTGTTCCTACTCAAGATTATATCACAAAATTCAGTTGGGAGCTTCTTTCAACCTGCAACCTCTCCCTGAGCTAATTGGTTGACTTTCTTGAGGGTCCCTGTGAAATATAGTCAGAAATGGCTTTCCTCGGTTGACAGTGAAGACTGGGAATGTCTACAAGGCACTTCCTGCTTCCGTCTCTACTTTTTTTTTTTTTTTTTTTTTTTTTTT
>NW_016107445.1:463497-517895 GCF_001604975.1 Cebus imitator
GTATATATCCAAAGGATTACAAATCGTTCTACTATAAGGACACGTGTACACGAATGTTCATTGCAGCACTGTTTACAATAGCAAGGACCTGGAACCAACCCAAATGCCCATCGCCGTCTCTACTTTTATATCTCACACCACTTCCTCAATTTGTTTCAGCTCTGGGTAGGGTTAAGGTCTCCCATGGCCTGGATTTTCAGATTCCCTGAAGGGATATGTCCTCCAGAGGACGACTGTCCCCCATCACACTCTGGGGACTTAACAGTTTTTCATCTGTCTTATGGAGTAGGCTGCAGCTTGCCACTTATTTCAAAGGGCCTGTGGATTCTTTCAGATTTTCTGTTAAATCCTCGCACTGGCTCTTGGAAAAAATTTACAGTGTGAATCTCTATACACTATTCTGTCCAGAACGTATATTTTTAAACAAGTAAACATTGTCAGTAAGTTTTTTAGTTTAAATTAAATTTGCTTCTTCTCATCATATTACCTTTGAAACTATTTTTTCATTATGAAAGTAATGCTATTTGTGATAAAAGACCTGGAAAAAACCAAAAAGCATAAAGAACAAAAAAAAGTCATTCATTTTTTGACATAAAAAATGTAAAACTTTTATAATTAACTGTCAGGCTTTCTGATTTTTCACTTTTGTACTTATAAAGTTATTTTTATTTAGCCATTAAATGAATGTTTTTTTTTCTTTTTACAAATATTGGTGAATTTTTGTTATATTTTGTTTTATATATTTTAATTAATAATGTTAATAATAACATATTTCAGCCATACATAAAAGACATGGAATGATATAGCTATACAGAATTGCAATGCAACTTAAAAAAGTAAAACATTACTAATACAATTGAAGCCTCCTTATGTGGTTACATAACGACATTCCTAACTACAGTAACTTCCTTCTCTCTAAAGGTTACTATAATTCTGAATTTGGCTTTATTATTTTCAAGCATGCTCAACAGGTATGTTTGTTACATATTTTATAACATTTTGCACTTACGAAAAATTTTGCATATATCTCACTGCTTAGCATGTATACATTGTTTTGTATATGTTGTTTTATAAGAGTTCTTTTATGAATACTACCCTATTTATAAATTCACTGAAGATTGCTTTTTTCATTTCATAGTATTTCAGATTTATCTGTGTTGCTACAAATAATTGATAACTCATTTTCTAGTAAATTAGGTAATTTAAAAATTGAGTGATGATAACTAATACTGGTGTTTTATTTTGGGTTGCTCCAGAAGCTGACTCAGAGATGAAGCTCCAAGTGTAGGTAGTTTACCTGCACCATACAGGGAACCATGGCAAATGATTGGGAAAGGGAATCAAGAAAAAGAGAAGAGTCAATCAAGACTGCATTATGATGCCAGCTACCACTGTGAGTGAATAGAGCTTAACTCTCTGGATTAGTATAAACCACGCATTTCAAAGGATATCTTTTCACCAGCTCTCGTCAGCCACTATTTGAGGACTGCTCCCAAGGCATGTTAATTTTCTAGCATTTCTGACTTGCAGCACACACTTGGAAAGAAACGCCTTCTGCATCCCAGAAAAACTCCAAACACAGAGGTAATTGGCATCAGCAATTGGAAGTCACCTGAATAGACTAGAATGGTATAGTCTGAGAAATATGAGCAGGACAAGGGCAGCATCTATCCCAGCTGGGGAGAGCCTAGTGAAATTTCTACCTCTACATATTGCTAAGGACATTGTAAATTGCCACTATTATTTTGGAAAGACATTTGACACTATATACATCAAGAGCCAGGAGTTCAAGGCTGCAGTAAGCTAGGATCTTGCAATTACACTGCAGCCTGGGTGACAAAGTTAGACCCTGTCTCTAATTTAAACAAAGAAATGTTTCTACTAAGGGCAACTCCATGAAAATAATTATGTGTATATTCCTTTCAGTGTTATTTATAATGTTTAAAATAATGAATATTCTAAATATCCAACAATATAAGAATAGTTAGGAAAATTATGTATGACTGCTGGATGAAATTTTGCCACTAAAATTTTATGAGAATTATGAAGATTATATTGCTATATGAGAAGATGTTTGTGCAGGGGAGATAAAGAGAAGGAAGGAAGGAAGGAGGGAGGGACGGATGGAAGGAAAGAAAAAAAGGAGGGAAGGGAGGGAGAAAGGGAGGAAGCAAGGAAGGAAGAAAGTGAGAAAAAGAAGGAAGAATGGATGAAATATTTCAAAATGGTAATAATATAATTTTATGGGAGTAAGCCTATATATAGTTATATTATTTTTAGTATCAAAATAATGTATTTTTAAAGGAACATAAACATTAGTATAAAAATCATTCAATAGTAGTTTAATAATATCTGTTATTTATATATAAGTTTTGAGGCTACATATAAAATCTAACCTTTTATTATAAATATCTTGTGAAATAATTGAGTTTAGTATCAATGTCCTTATGGTACAGATAATAAAACTAGGCTCAGAAAAGGGAAAATGGCTAGAAGGTAATGGAACTGTAATCAGACTATATTTTTCTTCTGACTCCTGGCCCAGTGTTCTTCATGACAGTGATAGACACTGGTTGTGTTTGCTTGTTCAACCCTCATTTTATAATAAGTAAACTTTTTTAAAAAATTTATTTTCCTTGTCCCCCACCTTCAAGGGCGGGTGGTAGACCCAAGCCTATCAACTGAAAGTCCAACACAGTGATTAGTACAGGATTAGGCATGTGGCCCAAGTTAGGCAAATCAAAGTCAGCTCAGTACTTGAAAAAAAAAAAGATAGCTTATTCCATTGGGGGTACTAAACTGTTAGAAGTTGAAAAGCCTGAAGTCACTAATAGCCACAGTTTGTCAGCTCCTAAAAGATGTTGCCTAAGAGTGAAGAAAAAACAAAGGAAAACAGATGTAAAAATGGTAAGAGACAGATTTGTGATGATGTCATTAAAGCACTAAGAAATTCGGATCTGACCATGCCTCAGGCTACCCTTGGCCTTTGAGATTTATGAATCAATTCATAACTTTTTCTTTAAATTAAAATTGAATTGCTGTCTTTTTCACCTAAAAATATCTTGGCTAATATGGAAGACAGTTGTTATTACTAGAAAATCTTGAAAAGTTGAGTTGGCCAAGTTAAGGTGGGCAACAGAGTAATTAGTGTTTTTTGTAGTAACTATAGAGTAGTCCATCATGTTATAAAGTAGAAAAATAGATGGTTAAACTGTTACCTGTCATACTCGTAGACTCGTGTCTAATGAAACTATAACTTTAAGGAACTTGGTAGAAAAACTGGAATATCTTAGCCAGTTCTCTCAGGCTTACCTGTTTAAAAGCAAAGACAGAAGAAAACATAACCTTGATTTATGTCTGCATCTAACAAACTGAGGCAGCTGAGATTCAAATAGTCATGAGGTTCGAAAATCAAAAAAGGCAAAATCTTTACCACAAGAAAAAGTGAGTGCAGAGAAAACTTAAAGAGGCTGACAAGACCATTGAAAATAAGAATAGAATGTAGGGGAAGCTATGATATGATCTCCAGGACCTTCCCAAGAACTCTAAGTGAGATTTTCTGCCAGATGAAGGTGTTAGCTAGGATATTGTAGGTAAAAATGACAGAAACTCCAATTTAATTATCTTAATTAAAAGCCAGTTTTAAAAAAAAAAACCCTGTCCTGCTACCTAGAGATATGAGAAGAATTAGTTATCACTTCTAATAACAACTAATTATTCTGCAGGACTTATAAGCCATTAAGCTAAAAGTTAAAATAGGGGTAAGCCATTGAAGCCTAATACTAAGAAACAGAAAACACAAACTCACACTTCTCTTGAGACTATGCCCAACGTAGTCTCAGTGTCCAGTAACTAGTCTATATCATTAATTAAATACAAATTAGCTGGATGTCTCTCAAGGTTTTAAGAAATTTTTTTCTTCCAGAGAAGCCCAAACCTGGCAGCAAATGCTTGGAAATGCCCAATTCCTAAGTATTTTCTACACCATCAAAATTTCACCAATGGGAAGTAGGTTCCTAACCTACAGCAGCCATCAAAAACAGGTCCTTCCCGGAGACAGAGACACAGAAAACCCTTCAAAGAATCAATAATTCCAGGAGCTGCTTTTGTTTTAAAAGATCAACAAAATAGACAGACAGCTAGCCAGATTAATAAAAAAGAAAAGCAAGAAGAATCAAATAGGTGCAATAAAAAATGATAAAGGAGATATCACCACCAATTCCACAGAAATACAATTACCATCAGAGATTACTACAAACAACTCTATGCATATAAACCAATAAATGTGGAAGAAATGGAAAAATTCCTGGACACTTGCACCTTCCAAAGACTACGACAGGAAAAAGTTGAAACCCTGAACAGACCAATAACAATGGCTGAGGTTGAAGCAGTGATGAATAGCCTATCAACCAAAAAAAGTCCAGGTCTAGATGGGTTCACAGCCGAATTCTACCAGACATACAAAGAGGAGCTGGTACCATTCCTTCTGAAACTATTCCAAACAATACAAATGAAGGAATCCTCCTTAACACATTTTACGGGACCAACATCATCCTGACACCAAAACCAGGCAGAGACTCAACAAAAAAAGATAACTTCAGGCAAATATCCATGATGAATATAGATGCAAAAATCTTCAATAAAATACTGGCAAACCAATTGCAACAGTATAACAAAAAGCTTATCCATCACGATCAAGTAGGCTTCATCAGGGGGATACAAGTCTGGTTCAACACATGCAAGTCTATAAACGTAATCCACCACATAAACAGAACCAAAGACAAAAGCCACATGATTATCTCAATAGATGCAGGGAAGGCCTTCAACAAAATTCAACAGCCCATTGTGCTAAAAAATCTCAATAAAATAGGTATCAACGAAATGTATCTCAAAATAATAAAACTATTTACGACAAAACCATGGCCAATATTATACTCAACAGGCTAAAACTGGAAGCATACCCTTTGAAATCTGGCCTTAGACAAGGACACCCTCTTTAACCACTCCTATTCAATATAATATTGGAAGTTCTAGCTAGAGCAATAAGGCAAGAAAAAGAAATAAAGGGTATTCAATTAGGAAAGGAGGAAGTTAAATTGTCTCTATTTGCAGATGACATGATTGTATATTTAGAATACCCTATCATCTTAGCCCAAAATTTCCTGAAACTGATAAGCAACTTCAGCAAAGTCTCAGGATATAAAATCAATATGCAAAAATCACGAGCATTCCCATACACCAATAACAGACTTAAAGAGAGCCAAATCAAGAAAAACAGCCATTCACAATTGCTACAAAGAGAATAAAATACCTAGGAATACAACTAACAAAGGATGTAAAGGACATCTTCAAGGAGAACTACAAACCACTGCCCAATGAAATAAGAGAGGACAAAAACAGATGGCGAAACATTCCATGCTCATGTTTAGCAAGAAACAATACTGTCAAAATGGCTATACTGGCCAAAGTAATTTATAGAGTCAATGCTATTCCCATCAAGCTACCTATGACCCTCTTCGCAGAACTGAAAAAAACAAAAACAAANAAGCTGGAGGCATCACACTACCTGACTTCAAACTACGCTACAAGGCTGCAGTAATCAAAACAGAATGGTACTGTTACCGAGATATAGACCAATGGAACAGAACAGAGGCCTCAGAGGCAACGCCACACATCTACAACCATCTGATCTTTGACAAACCTGAGAAAAACAAGCAATGGGGAAGGATCCCCTGTTTAATAAATGGTGTTGGGAAAACTGGCTAGCCAAGTGCTGAATGCAGAATCTGGACCCCTTCCTGACACCTTACACTAAAATTAACTCCAGACAGATTAAAAACTTAAGCATAAGACCTAACACCATAAAAACCTTAGAAGAAAATCTAGGCAAAACCACTCAGGACATAGGCATAGGCAAGGACTTCCTGACTAAAACATCAAAAGCATTGGCAACAAAAGCCAAATAGACCAATGGGATCTAATTAAACTCCAGAGCTTCTGTACAGCAAAAGAAACAATAATTAGAGTGAACTGGCAGCCAACAGAATGGGAAAAAAATTTTACAATCTACCGATCTGACAAAGGGCTAATATCCAGAATCTATGAAGAACTAAAACACATTTACAAGAAAAAAACAAACAAACCCATTAAACAGTGGGCAAAAGACATGAATAGACACTTTTCAAAAGAAGACATATATGAAGCCAACAAACATATGAAAAAGTGCTCATCATCACTGGACTTTAGAGAAATGCAAATCAAAACCACATTGAGATACTATCTCATGCCAATTAGAATGGTGATCATTAAAAAATCTGGAGACAACAGATGCTGGAGAGGATGTGGAAAAATAGGGTCACTTTTACACTGTTGGTGGGAGTGTAAATTAGTTCAATGATTGTGGAAGACAGTGTGGCGATTCCTCAAGGACCTAGAAATAGAAATTCCATTTGACCCAGCAATCCCATTACTGGGTATATATCCAAAGGATTATAAATCGTTCTTTTATAAAGACACATGCACATGTATGTTCACTGTGGCACTTTTTACAATAGCAAAGACCTGGAACCAACCAAAATGCCCATCGATGATAGACTGGACAGGGAAAATGTGGCACATATACACCATGGAATACTAGGCAGCCATAAAAAACGAGGAGTTTGTGTCCTTTATAGGGACATGGATGAACCTGGAAACTATCATTCTCAGCAAACTGATACAAGAACAGAAAATCAAACACCACATGTTCTCACTCAGAGGTGGGTGTTGAACAATGAGAACATATGGACACAGGGAGGGGAGCATCACACACTGGGGTCTTTTGGGGGGGTACTAGGGGAGAGACAGTGGGGCTAGGGAGTTTGGGAGGGATAACATGGAGAGAAATGCCAGATATAGGTGATGAGGATGGAGGCAGCCAACCACATTGCCATATATGTACCTATGCAACAATACTGCGTGATCTGCACATGTACCCCAGAACCTAAAGAGCAATTCATATACCATATGTTCTCACTCATAGATGGGTGTTGTACAATGAGAACACGTGGACATAGGGAAGGGAACATCACACACTGGGGTCTTTGGAGGGGGCCAGGGGAGGAACAGCAGGGGGTGGGGATGGTGGGAGGGATAATGTGGGGAGAAATGCCAGGTATAGGTGATGGGGGGATGGAGGCAGCAAACCACCTTGCCATGTATGTACCTATGCAACAATCCTGCATCATCTGCACACGTACCCCAGAACCTAAAGTACAATTTTTAAAAAAAGAGTCCTTCATAATGTCAATAGCAAATGTCATGTAATTTACTTAAGAATATCAAACTGTTAAAAAAAAAAACCCTCCATAATGCAGATTGGCTGCCCAAGGAGCTCACTACCCTTCCATGCAGAAAGAATTTGCAAACTCTGATGAGTAAAACCACTGTTTATTAATTTCCCCCTTTTCTCATTTGTGTGAAAATTTTGTTACATTTTATATATTATTTATTTTATTGTCTAATATGTTATATTGTAGGTGCTTAAACAAATAAACCACTTAGTGATAGACTGCTTCACGAGAAGCTATGATTGAGACTGTCGGACAAGCACAAAGCAAAGATTCTGCCAGAGGTACATAGAGTAAATGTGTGTGCACAACACACACACTTTTTAGAGACAATTTGGAATTCTAGGATCATCATAGCTGACAGGAGGCAGGACTAGAGTTCACCTCTGGACAGAGAAGCTTGCAGAAGTTCACATTGTGAATTTTAGCTCCAGTTCAAGTGCAATAACCAACCAGCAACCCTGAACAGACTGCTCCTGCAGGACCTGGGAGATACCCCAAAAACTTTGAGTATCCCAACTGCTGAAGTGGGAAAGGGAGATCCTCCTCTCCTGAACATACACCCCCACTGGAAAAGCTGAAGGTCTGTTTGCAGGAGAAGTTTCTGATCTTACCTGGAGCTGAGCCAATTTAGAGAGCCAAATGAAATACAGGGGTAAAGGAAGCTGCAGAAAGACCCTGGGAGCTTGCTGGATCACAAAGCA
Source organism: Cebus imitator (assembly GCF_001604975.1). NCBI lineage: Eukaryota > Metazoa > Chordata > Mammalia > Primates > Cebidae > Cebus > Cebus imitator. Next base: position 471,530 of record NW_016107445.1, read on the forward strand.
GGCCATTCCTGCCTGGGACTACAGGGATCCATCAGGCGGGTGGCCAGGGGATAAAACTACACAGGGACAAGGAAATCTCTAGCTGAACTTTGTAACAATATGACCAGGGAGAGAAGTCTCCTTGCCAGAATTCAGGGAAGGCACAAATCTGGAGTGCAGACTCCACAGGCAGGGGAAGAACCAAGCCCTTATCTCTCACAAAAACATATATGCACTAAACACTGGAGCTCCCAAATTTATAAAAAATTACTAATAGACCTAAGAAATGAGATAGTAACACAACCTCAGAATACACATTCTACTCAATAGCACATGGAACTTTCCCCAAGACAGATCACATGATAGGCCATAAAATGAGACTCAATATATTTAAGAAAATTGAAATTATATCAAGCACTCTCTTAGACCACAGTTGAATGAAACTGGAACTCAACTCCAAAAGGAACCTTAGAACCATGCAAATACATGGAAATTAAATAACCTGCTCCTGAATGAGTATTGGGTCAAATGTGAAATCAAGATGAAAATTTAAAAATTCTTCAAACTGAATGACAATAATGACACAACCTATCAAAACCTCTGGGATACAGCAAAGGCATTGCTTAGCCCTAAGCCCTATATCAAAAAGACTGAAAGTGCACAAAGTGACATTCTAAGGTCACACCTCAAGAAACTAGAGAAACAAGAAAACTGAACTCAAGCCCAGCAGAAGAAAGGAAATTACCAAGATAAAAGAAGAACTAAATAAAATAGACAAACAAAAAATAGATAAATAGGATAAATGAAACAAAAAGCTGGTTCTTTGAAAAAAATAAATAAAATTGATAGACCATTAGCCAGATTAACCAAGAAAAGAAGAGAGAAAAATCCAAATAACCTCACTAAGTAATGAAACAGAGGATATTACAACTGACACCACTGAAATATTAAAGATCAGTCCAGGCTACTATGAACACCTTTATGCACATAAACTAGAAAACCTAGAAGAGATAAATAAACTCCTGGAAAAATGCAACCCTCTTGGCTTAAATCAGGACGAATTAGATACCCTGAACAGACCAATAACAAACAGCAAGATTGAAATGGTAATTTTAAAATTGCCACAAAAAAAAGTCCAGGAGTAGACGGATTCACAGCAGAGTTCTTCCAGATATTCAAAGAGGAAATGGTACCAATCTTTTGACACTATTCCACAAGATAGAGAAAGAACCCTCCCTATTTCATTTTATGAAGCCAGCATCACCCTAATACCGAAATCAGGAAAGGATATCACCAAAAAACAAAACTGCAGACCAATATCTTTGATGAACATTGATCGTAAATTACTTAACAAAATACTAGCTAACCAACAACATATCAAAAAGATAATCTACCATGATCAAGTGGACTTTATGCCCAGTATGGTTTAACATATGCAAGCCAATAAATGTGATACACAACCTAAACATAATTAAAAACAAAAATCACACAATCATCTCAATAGATGCAGAAAAAGCATTTGACAAAATCCAACATCTCTTGTGACTAAAACTCTCAGTAAAATCGGCATACAAGGGACATACCCTAATGTAATAAAAACCATCTATGACAAACTTTTGGCCAACATAATATTAAATGGGAAAATTTGAAAGCATTCCTTCTGAGATTTGGAACAAGATAAGGATGCCCGCTCTCACCATTTCTCTTTGACGTAATACTGTAAGTTCTAGCCAGAGCAATCAGACAAGAGAAAAAAATAAAGGGCATCCAAATAGGTAAAGAGGAAGTAGAACTCTCACTGTTTGCTGATGACGTGATAGTTTACCTTGAGAACCCTAAGGATTTCTCCAAAAAGTTCCTAAAACTGATAGAAGAGTTCAGCAAAATTTTCAGATACAAGATTAATGTACACAAATTAGTAGCTCTTCTTTACACCAACAGTGACCAAATGGAGAATCAAATCAAGAACTCAACCCCTTTTACAATAGCTGGAAAAAAAAAAAAACCTTAAAAAAGAAACATAACGAAGGGGTCAAAAGACTTCTACAAGAAAGACTACAAAACACTGTTGAAGGGAATCATAGATGACACCACAAACAAATGGAAACACATCCCATGCTTATGGATGGTTAGAATCAATATTGTGAAAATGACCATACTGGCAAAAGCAATCTACAAATTCAATGCAATCCCGATCAAAATACCACCATCATTCTTCACAGAATTAGAAAAAAAACAATTTTAAAATTCATATGGAACCAAAAAAAGAGCCCACATAGGCAAAGGAAGACTAAGCAAAAAGTCCAAAATCTGGAGGCATCACACTACCTGATTTCAAACTATTCTATAAGGTCATACTCACCCAAAGAGCATGGCATAGTGCAGAAATAGACACTAAACCAATGGAACAGAATAGAGAAGCCAGAAATAAACCCAAATGCTTATAGCCAACCGATCTTTGACAAAGCAGACAAAAACATGAAGTGGGGAAAGGACACTTTTTTCAAAAAATGGTGCTGGGCTAATTGGCAAGCCACATGTAGGAAAATGAAGCTGGATCCTCATCTCTCATCTTATACAAAAATAAACTCAAAATGGATTAAGAACTTAATACATGAAACTCTATAAATTCTAGAAGATAACATTGGAAAAACTCTTTTTTTTTTTAGACGGAGTTTCGTTCTTGTTACCCAGGCTGAAGTGCAATGGCGCGATCTCAGCTCACCGCAACCTCCGCCTCCGGGTTCAGGCAATTCTCCTGCCTCAGCCTCCTGAGTAGCTGGGATTACAGTCATGCGCCACCATGCCCAGCTAATTTTCTGTATTTTTAGTAGAGACGGGGTTTCACCATGTTGACCAGGATGGTCTCCATCTCTTGACCTCGTGATCCACCCGCCTCAGCCTCCCAAAGGGAAAAAGTCTTTTACATATTGGTTTAGGCAAAGATTTCATGACCAAGAACCCAAAAGCAAATGCAATAAAGACAAAGATAAATAGCCAGGACCTAATTAAACTAAAGAGCTTTTGCATGGCAAAAAGAACAGTGAGCAGAGTAAACGGACAACCCACAGAGTGGGAGAAAATCTTCACAATCTATATATCTGACAAAGAACTAATAACCAGAATCTACAATATCCAGAATCTACTAATATCCAGAATCTACAGTGAATCTACAATCCCATCAAAAAGTGGGCTAAGGACATGAAGACAGTTCTCAAAAGAAAATATATACAAATGGCCAACAAGCATATGAAAAAATGCTCAATATCACTACTGATCAGGGAAATGAAAATCAAAACCACAATGTGATACCAACTTACTCCTGCAAGAATGGCCATATTCAAAAAATCTAAGAACAGTAGATGTTGCCATGGATCCAGTGAACAGAGAAGGCTGCTACACTGCTGGTGTGAATGTAAACTAGTACAGCCACTATGGAAAACAGATGGAGATTCCTTAAAGAACTAAAAGTAGAACTACCATTTGATTCAGCAATCCCACTACTGGGTATCTACCCAAAGGAAAGTAAGTCATTATTTTAAAAAGATAATTTCACATGCATGTTTATAGTGGCACAATTCACAATTGCAAAATCGTGGAACCAATTTCAATACCCATCAATCAATGAGTGAATAAATAAACTAATATATATATATATATATATATATATATATATGATGGAATACTATGCAGTCATAAAAAGGAATGAATTAACAGCATTTGCAGTGACCTGGATGAGTTTGGAGATGATTATTCTAAGTGAAATAACTCAGTAATGGAAAACCAAACACTATATGTTCTCACTTATATGTGGGAGCTAAGCTATGAGGATGCAAAGGCATAAGAATGATACAATGGACTTTGGGGACTTGGGAGGAAGAGTGGGAGGGGGATGAGAGATAAAAGACTACAAATATGATGCAGTGTATACTGCTTGGGTGATGGATGCACCAAAATCTCACAAATCACCACTGAAGAATTTACTCATGTAACCAAATACCACCTGTGCACCAATTACTTACAGAAAAAATATTAATTGATTAAAAAATAAAATTTAAAAAATAGAGAGAAGGTGAATGTGGGTTTTTCTTGTGTATGAAAGAGTTTTATTATATTATGTTATATACATTATATTACATATATCTGTAACATTTCTTTTAATACATACATTGCTACTATAATTAGAATATAGTTGAAGAAATGTTGAAGATGTATGAAAATATGAAAAGAAAGTTTATGTATTTACTGGACAACTAAGGATGATATAATGGAGATATGTTGATTTTACTTATCAAACATCCTGACAACAGAAACCTATTTTTCTTTATAGACTTCTCTATTTTCAATGTGTGAGGTTTGGATGGGCTGCCATAGTTCTTGGGGACTATTCTGACTGTATATTTCACTAGTAGAATCCACAATTGCTGCTTAAGAGGTGAATATATGACTCAAGGTAGATGAACAAAATCAGCTTTAAGACTTGGTAAACCTATTGAGGAAAGAATATTCTTAATCCACTGGCATTACTAAGTTGGTAGAATATAAACCTGGAACTGCCTATATTTGTCTTTGCTACCACTTACAGAGCTTCTGAGAATGAAAACAGCCAAGAAAGCAGAGCTGAGAAGCATGAAAAGAAAGACTTGATAAAATTACGTGTGCATCTTAATTCAGCCAGGACCAAAGCCTACAAATACAACCTGCACTTCTCAGCAATTTGAGCCAATAAATTTACCTTTCTGCTTCAGTTGGTTTAGTATGTGTTTTTGAAATGTAGAGTCCTAACAAATAGGACTTCCTAATTTCTTAAAATTGACTTAGTTATTCACCTCTTGTGTTTACATTATAATGATTTCCAAAAAAATCAGGAGCTTGAGGGCATATGATGGTACAGTCATGGAAGTAGGATCACTTGTAAGTGCAACACAATAAGGGATACATTGCAAGAATCAGACCTTACCCAACTGTGGGAAGAGCTGGATAACTGCCAGTCCAAAGGGAGAGTAGGAAGATCAAACACTGGTGCAAGTCAAAATGTCAAATGATTGCAGGTAAATCTGAGGACAGCACAGCTAGCCACAAGGCACTCTGTTAGAGGTAAGCTAGTGAGAGGTCTATGGGAAGCTAGCTATGGCTTCTGTCAGTTTCCAGAAAATTATCTGTTGTTGAACCAGGACTGCTCTTAATTGCCAGGGCCAAGAGCCGGGAAGAAGGGCTCTTTAATCTTGTCACTTTGGCCACAGAGACTTCCAGAAGGTAAAGGCTGCTGTTTCACATGTGTCTTCCTAATCTTACAAAAATTATCTTTTGGTCAGCTTTAACTTACAATCTTACAGGGGAAAGGATTTTGGGAAATGTAATTCTCAGCTTAACCAAGTTGACACAAAACAATCCACAACAATCCTCTCCTCATCATATAAATCAGACCCCAAATTTTGTTCTTCCTTAGTTGATTATACGGAACTCCCATAAGACCACAGGTATCGGTTGAGTTGAAAGAAGCAATGAGGCAGAAATATGGGCCATCAACGTCTGTGACACTTGCTCATGCACTAACTTGCTACCTTCAAGACCCGCTTAAGCCTGTTCTGTTTTGTTTGTTTGTTTGTTTAATGGAGTCTCCTTCTGTCACTCAGGCTGCAGTGCAGCCATATCAGTTCACTGCAAGCTCTGCCTCCTAGGTTCAAGTGATTCTCGTGCCTCAGCCTCCTGAGTAGTTGAGACTACTGGTGCCCGCCACCACACCAGGCTATTTATTTTGTATTTTTAGTAGAGACAGGGTTTCACCATGTTGGCAGGCTGGTCTTGAAGCCCTGACCTCAATCCCAGCCTCTCAAAGTGCTGGGATTACAGGTTTGAGCCATCACACCTGGCTGAGCCTGGTCTCGTATATATTACATTCATTTGACAATCGAGTGCTGTTATACATATCTAATGTTTTGGCTTGAGGCTAAACACTTGGTTTGTGATAGGTAGCACATGTGGCTTGGTAACTTAGTAGACAATGGTCAAACTTTCAGTTACTTGTGACTTACCCAGTAGCAAGCCTGAGGCTAGTTTTCAAAAGGAGAGCTTTTTCTGCAGAGGAGGCAAAGTTTTGCTCCAAAATTATTAAAGCACTGTGCTAGGACTCACTTGTAGAGACCTGCCAGAGGTTCCAAACAGCATCCCTATCTACTTTTGACACTTCAGTCACCCGCCGATCTGCTCATTCATATAGCACAAGTTGTAGAGGAGCTCGTATGGGAGCATGGACCATATACAGCCTTCTCTTTTTCTGGTCCTATGTAAAATTGGCAGTCTTTAGAGACACTAGATACATAGATCAGAATAGCATGTCCAAATAAGATGTGTGATGTGTCTAATAATCCAAAGAGGATGACAAGCTGTTGTGCCCCCTTTTTGTGTTAGAAGGGGCCAGATGCAGTAACATGTCCTTTGTATTAGTCTGTTCTCATGCTGCTAATAAAGACATACCCAAGACTGGATAATTTTTAAAGGAAAGAGGTTTAATTGACTCACAGTTCAGCATGGCTGGGAAGGCCAGCCATAATTATAATTTATAAGCCAACTTATAATTATGGTAGAAGGGGGACAAATATTTCCTTCTTCACATGGTAGCAGGAAGAAGTGCCGAGCAAAGGTGGAAAAAGCCACTTAGAAAAATATCAGATCTCGTGAGAGCTCATTTACCATGAGAACAGCACGGAGGAACCATTGCCATGATATAATCACCTCCCACAACGCCTCCCACAACATGTGTAGATTAAAATTTGGATTACAATTCAAGACGAGATTTGGGTGGGCACACTGAGCCAGACCATATCATCCTTTGTCTTCAAAGGCATAGGTCTAAATGTCCCAAACCACTAGACCACAGTAAGTTTAACCAAAGTGGCAAGCCCCTGAACGTTTGTGTGATACTTCTGTATTATACACATCTTTTCATTTCCAAGTTGGTGTTTTTCTCTTACATGTTATAATGAGATTAGCTTTTCCACGAGTATCAATACTAATAAAGAGCTAAATGATAGTGAACAGGATCTTCAAAACAACCATCAAGTAATGTTTTGAAAGAAAGCAGAATACTAAGATAAGAAATAGAACCAAAGGCTAAAAAGTCTTAATGGCAATTTGAAAAGAAAAAGAAGGCCTTCAGGCTAGCAAACTACAAAATTAGGATATGAGATTATCCTCTCCACATCAAAGAGAGAATGTTGCATTAAAGACTAGTTCTGTGTGGCTTTTATCTTCTATTTTTTTCCATGATCTTAGCACTTTGTATCTTGTCTAATGTCAATCTAAATGTTGAGTTTTCTCAATTATTCCTGCCACAATATATGAAGTTCCAATGTCTCTCTGCTGTCTACAAGATAGAAAGCAAACAACTCATAGCCAAAAAACTCCTTCAAATATGACTTCCAACTGTTTTCATGGCCTTAGCTCTAACAGCTGCCGCCTATTCTCAAGTCAGGATGGATTTTTCACCTTTCCTAGAATACATTGTGTGTTTTCTTAATTTCCAGTCTTTGCACAACCTGGTCTTTTTGCTGGAGATGATTTTCCTCCTCTGCTTCCTGTGGATTACTCAAGTCATTCTCAAGACTCAACTCAAATATCCTTTATTTTCTGATTTCCTTATTCCCCCAAACGAGTGGATCAGTCCTATCTCTAGGTTACCCCCAGCATGTAGTTTATAACAATTAGAGTGCTTTTCACAGAGACTTTTGTTTCTCTATCTATATGGATTTATCTCAATGACTAGAACAAAGAAAAGGCACATCATAAACATGTGACCTAGAAATAAATTGATGAATTTATTACCTTCTGTTCTACCCAAGTCCTTCACAGTATCTCCCTATCTGTCCCCCCTTAATTTGCTGTTGGTTTTATTCAAAATCCTTACAAGGAAACCTATTTTTCCCAAAATGGCTGTGCAGGCAATTATCTAAAGTCAATAACAGAGTGTTCCTTTGAATTGATTTGTTTAGAGATCACTTAGAAAAGTCTAGTATTTAGTGCCCAATTCATTGATTTTTTGGTGTCCCAGCCTTGCATGGATTTCTATATAAGAAAAGAATTGACCTGTTCATTAAAATGTTTATCTTTTTAAGGTTTACTCTGTTCAGCTTATATACTTACCCCTGAATAATACAGCTGTTGGTTAAAGTCCTTGTTTTCCAACATACTGGCTATGTGACCTTTGAGAGACAACCCCATGACTGGTCAGTTATCTTTCCACTGTAAAATTAAGATAATAATTCCTGCCTATCTTATAAGTTTATAAATGTGTGTTTTTAAAGTGAGTACAAGCACTACTCAAATCTAAGCATTATGAGTATCCTGTGCCTAATAAATACATCAGAACATTTAGGGAGGCATTGCATTGATAATCTCTTTGCCCTAGGATTTATTTAACATTGTATTTCTATTGACCTGCACAATGTCCAAGCCAAATGGAAAGCTAATTAACACATATTTAAATATCTACATTTCAAAGCAGATCATTGAGACGCTGCCTGGAAATTTTAGGAATCTTTGTTTTATACGTGGAATTACCTTTTTTGTCATTATTGTAGGCTAATGTTACCCTCATCAGAAAGAAACAAATAGTTTGTAGTTACAGTAAGGTAGCCTAGTAGTCCTTGCATATAAGCCAAATTCTAGGCCAGGGAAATGCCAACTCTGTATTATCAAATTTTAAATTGAAAAATTTAAGGAATCTAAGAAATGCTAATTTCTGATTGATTTTGAGAACTATAAATTTTTGGCTATACCTGTTGACCTATAAATGCAAATGTCCACCAGAATACTAGAAATACTGATGATTAATTTTTTCCTAAACTAGAAACACCTGTGTCACTTTGCTCCATTTGCATGATTTGTGAAGAGCTCCAAGCTCCAGCTGGCCTGACAGCTGCTTTGAAATAGCAGGGTGGTGCAATCGTATCTGTGGTGACAGGAGTCGAAATACAGCTGCACATCAAGGAAAAATCATCTTACTATTTAACATTTTCCCTTTCCTGAAATCTCACCTTTATCTTACTTTATATTCATAGTTCAATTCTCTATGGAGGAAACTATAAATTAGATTTCTTAAAGATTAAATGTGTTCATTTATTTCACAGTTGTACTGAGTTCTTAATACACGACAAAAGGGCAGCATGAAAGGACTGGTAATGTAAAGAAGGATAAAGCGTTCACTGTAAACTTAGGGAGAGAGACAGACCTGTGGATGGCTTGTGTCCTAAGAGAAGAAAGAACTAAAAGCAACTAATTTCATCAGAGAGAGAAGAGTCAGGGAAGCCTTTTTCAGAAAAATAAACAAAAGATATTTGAGCAATCTTGAGAGATGTGTGAAACAAGACTGAGTTCAGATATTTCCAGAGTGAGGGAACTGCATGCATTTAATGGAAACGATATCAATCTACTTAGTGGATCCTGAAAACTATGAGTATTCACTTGGTGCAAAAGTAATTGCGGTTTTGATAATTACTTTTAATGGCAAAACCCACAACTACTTTTCTATCAACCTAATAGACTTACATTCTTCAAAAAAAAATGTGTATTTAGAGGTGGGGAGCAGAGTACAGGTGGTCAGGATAGCCAGGGGAGAAATGGAGAGATGGTCAGGGGCAGATTAAGTTGATCACAGTGGACCATGCTGTTTCCTTGTGGGTGACAGAGAGTTTTGTGTAGGCTTTAAGTAACTGTATCTGTCAAGAACAAATTAAATACAGTAATTTGAACAGGGAGAGTTTATTACAAATAATCACTAACTATAACAGGAGATTGGGATAAACAAAGATTAGTTGGTAAGAAGTAAAAAAAAAAAAAATCCAGTGAATTTAAGAATAGCAGATATAAGGAGTAGCCACTACTCTTTATGATGAGCTAGATCCAAAGGATGAACCTATGTTTATTGGCCTCATGTATGTCTTCTTTTGAAAAGTATCTGTTCATATCCTTTGCCCACTTTTGAATGGGTTTGTTTGTTTTTTTCTTGTAAATCTGTTTTAGTTCTTTGTAGATTTTGGATATAAATCCTTTGTCATATGGGTAGATTGCAAAAAATTTTTCCAATTCTGTTAGTTGCTGGTTTACTCTAATGATTGTTTCTTTTGCTGTGCAGAAGCTCTGGAGCTTAATTAGATCCCATTTGTCTATTCTGGCTTTTGTTGTCAATGCTTTTGGTGTTTTAGTCATGAAGTCCTTGCCTATGCCTATGTCCTGAATGGTTTTGCCTAGGTTTTCTTCTAAGGTTTTTATGGTGTTAGGCCTTATGTTTAAGTCTTTAATCCATCTGGAGTTAATTTTAGTGTAAGGTGTCAGGAAGGGGTCCAGTTTCTGCTTTCTGCACAAATGGCTAGCCAGTTTTCCCATTGCCACTTATTAAACAGGGAATCCTTTCCCCATTGCTTGTTTTTGTCATGTTTGTCAAAGATTAGATGGTTGTAGATGGGTGGTGTTGCCTCCAAGGCCTCTGTTGTGTTCCATTGGTCTATATCTCTGTTTTGGTACCAGTACCATGCTGTTTTGATTACTGTAGCCTTGTAGTATAGTTTGAAGTCAGGTAGTGTGATGCCTCCAGCTATGTTCTTTTTGCTTACAATTGTCTTGGCTATGTGGTCTCTCTTTCAGTTCCATATGAAGTTTAAGGTACTCTTCTCCAGTTCTGTGAAGAGGGTCATAGGTAGCTTAATAGGGATAGCACTGAATCTATAAGTTACTTTGGGCAGTATGGCCATTTTCCTAATATTTATTCTTTCTAATCATGAGCATGGAATGTTTCTCCATCTGTTTTTGTCCTCTATTATTTCGTTGCGCAGTGGTTTGTAGTTCTCCTTGAAGAGGTTTTTTACATCCTTTGTTAGTTGTATTCCTAGGTATTTTATTCTATTTGTAGCAATTGTGAATGGCAGTTCATTCTTGATTTGGCTCTCTTTAAGTCTGTTTTTGGTGTGTAGGAATGCTTGTGATTTTTGCACATTGATTTTGTATCCTGATAACTTTGCTGAAGTTGCTTATCAATTTCAGGAGATTTTGTGCAGAGACAATAGGGTCTTTTAAATATACAATCATGTCGTCTGCAAATAGAGACAATTTGACTTCCTCCTTTCCTAATTGAATACCCATTATTTCTTTTTCTTGCCTGATTGCTCTGGCTAAAACTTCCAATACTATATTGAATAGGAGTGGTGAGAGAGGGTATCCTTGTCTAGTGCCAGATTTCAAAGGGAATGCTTCCAGTTTTTGCCCATTCAGTATGATATTGGCTGTGGGTTTGTCATAAATAGCTTTTATTATTTTGTTGTATGTTCCATCGATATCTAGTATATTGAGAGTTTTTAGCATAAAGTGCTGTTGAATTTTGTCAAAGGCCTTCTCTGCATCTATTGAGATAATCATGTGGTTTTTGTCTTTGGTTCTGTTTATGTGGTGAATTATGTTTATAGACTTGCGTATGTTGAACCAGGCTTGCATCCCCGGGATGAAGCCTACTTGATCACGATGGGTAAGCTTTTTGATGGCTGGTGCAATCAGTTTGCCAGTATTTTGTTGAAGATTTTTGCATCTATGTTCATCATGGATATTGGCTTGAAGTTTTCTTTTCTTGTTGAGTCTTGCCAGGTTTTGGTATCAGGATGATGTTGGTCTGATAAAAAGACTTGGGGAGCATTCCCTCTTTTTGGATTGTTTGGAATAGTTTCAAGAGTGGTACCAGCTTCTCTTTGTATATCTGGTAGAATTCAGCTGTGAACCCACCTGGACCTGGGCTTTTTTTGGTTAGAAAGCTATTAATTGCTGCCTCAACTTTAGCCCTTGTTATTGGTCTATTCAGGGTTTTGACTTCTTCCTGGTGTAGGCTTGGAAGGGAGTAAGTGTCCAGGAATTTATCCATTTCATACAGGTTTACTGGCTTATGTGCATAGCGTTGTTTGTAGTAATCTCTGATGGTGGTCTGTGTTTCTGTAGAATCTCTGGTTATATACACTTTATTGTTTTTTATTGCATCTATTTGATTTTTCTCTCTTTTCTTCTTTATTAATCTGGATACTGGTCTATTTTGTTGATCTTTTCAAAAAACCAGCTCCTGGATTTATTGATTTTTTGAAGAGTTTTTGTGTCTCTATCTCTTTCAGTTCTATTTCGATCTTAGTTATTTCTTGTCTTCTGCTAGCTTTTGAGATTTTTTTGATCTTGCTCCTCTAGCTCTTTCAATTTTGCCGATAAGGTGTTGATATTAGTTCTTTCCTTGCTTCTCATGTGGGCCTTTATTGCTATAAATTTTCCTCCAGACACTGCTTTAAATGTATCTCAGAGATTCTGGTATGTTGTGTCTTCATTCTCATTGGTTTTGAAGAACATCTTTATTTCTGCCTTTATTTCATTTTTTATCCAGTCAACATTCAACAGCCAGTTGTTCAGTTTTCATGAAGTTGTGTGGTTCTGAGTTAGTTTCTGAATTCTGAGTTCTAAGTTGATTGCACTTTCACCTGAGAGACTGTTCGTTATGTTTTCCATTGTTTTGCGTTTGCTGAGGAGTGATTTACTTCCAATTATGTGCTCAATTTTAGAGTAGGTGTGATGTGGTGCTGAGAAGAATGTATAATCTGTGGATTTGGGATGGAGAGTTCTGTAAATGTCTATTAGGTTTGATGAGTTCAAGTCTGAGTTCACATCCTGTATATCCTTGTTAATTTTCTGTCTTGTTGATCTGTCTAATATTGACAGTCAAGTGTTAAAGTCTCCCACTATTATTGTGTGGGAGACTAAGTCTCTTTGTAGGTCATTAAGAACTTGCTTTATGTATCTGGGTGCTCCTGTATTGGGCACGTATATATTTAGGATTGTTAGCTCTTCTTGTGGCATTGATCCTTTTACCATTATGTAATTTCCTACCTTGTCTCTTTTGATCTTTGTTCCTTTAAAGTCTGTTTTATCAGAGACTAGAATTGCAACTCCTGCTTTTTTTTTACTCTCCATTTGCTTGGTAAATCTTCCTACATCCCTTTATTTTGAGCCCATGTGTATCCTTGCATGTGAGATGGGTTTCCTGGATACAGCACACAGATGTGTTTTGACTTTTTATCCAATTTGCCAGTCTGTGTCTTTTGAATGGGGCATTTAGTTCATTTACATTTAAGGTTAATATTGTGATGTGTGTATTTCATCCAGCCATTTTGATGCTAGCTGGTTGTTTTGCCCATTAGTTGATGCAATTTCTTCATTGTGTTCCTGCTGTTTACCATTTGGTATATTTTTGGAGTGGCTGGTACTGGTTGTTCCTTTCTATCTTTAGTGCTTCTTTCAGGAGCTCTTGTAAAGTAGGCCTGCTGGTGATGAAATCTCTGAGCAATTGCTTGTTCATAATGGTTTTTATTTCTCCTTTGCTTATGAAGCTTAGTTTGGCTGGATATGAAATTCTAGGTTGAAAGTTCTTTTCTTTAAAGATGTTGAATATTGGCCCCCACTATCTCCTGGCTTGTAGCGTTTCTGTTGAGAGATCCACTGTGAGTTTGATGGGCTTCCCTTTGTGGGTAACCCGACCTTTCTCTCTGGCTGCTCTTAGCATTTTTTCCTTCATTTCTACCCTGGTGAATCTGATGGTTATGTGCCTTGGGGTTGCTCTTCTCAAGGAATATCTTTGTGGTGTTCTCTATATTTCCTGGACTTGAATGTTGACCTGCCTTGCTAGGTTGTGGAAGTTCTCCTGGATAATATCCTGAAGAGTGTTTTCCAGCTTGGATTCATTCTCTCCATCACATTCAGGTACACCTATCAAATGTAGATTAGGTGTTTTCACATAATCCCATGTTCCTTGGAGGCTTTGTTCATTTCTTTTTCCTCTTTTTTCACTAATCTTGCCCTCTCATTTTATTTCATTGAATTGATCTTCAATCTCTGATATTCTTTCTTCTGCTTGGTTGATTCAGCTATTAAAACTTATGTATGCTTCGTGAAGTTCTTGTGTTGTGTTTTTCAGCTCCCTCAATTCATTTGTATTCCTCTCTAAGCTGTTTGTTCTCGTTAGCATTTTGTCAAAACTTTTTTCAATGTTCTTAGTTTCTTTGCATTGGATTAAATCATGATCTTTTAGCTCAGAGAAGTTTGTTATTACCCGCCTTCTGAAGCCTGTTTCTGTCCATTCATCAGGCTCATTTTCCATCCAGCCTTGTTCCCTTGCTGGTGAGGAGCTGTGATCGCTTGGAGGAGGAGAGGCGTTCTGGTTTTGGGTATTTTCATCCTTTTTGCACTGGTTTCTTCCCATATTTGTGCAGTTATCTACCTGTGCTCTTTGATTGGTGACTTTCAGATGGGGTCTTTGAGTAGATGTCCTTTTTGTTGATGATGAAGTTATTTCTTTCTGTTTCTTATTTTTCCTTCTAGAAGTCAGGCCCCCCTGCTGTAGGACTGCTGGACATCCACTCCAGACCCTGCTTGCCTGGGGTTCACCTACAGTGGCTGCAGAACAGTAAGGGTTGCTGCCAGTTTCTTCTTCTGTTATTTTTGTCGCAGAAGGATACCCGCCAGATGTCAGCCTGAGCTCTCCTTTATGAGGTATCTCTTTGATTATATGGGGCTTGGGGAGCCGCTTCAGCAGACAGTCTTTCCCTTTTAGGAGGTCAAGTGCTGAGTTGTGAGCTCCATTGTTCTGTTCAGAGCTACTGGGCAGGTACATTTAAGTCTGCTGTGGCGGAACAGATAACCGCCTTTTTTCCCAGGTGCTCTGTCCTGGAAAGGTGGGGCTTTATTTATAAGTTCCTGTCATTCTGCTGCCTTTTTTTCAGAGATGTCCTTCCCAGCAAGGAGGTAGCCTAGTCACAGTCTGCCAGCAGAGATGTTGCTGAGCTACCATAGTCTCTGCCCAGCTGCTGTGTGAACTTCCTTGCAGTTTTGTCTATAGGGGTATAGTTAGAATTGCCTTGGTAATGGCGGTCTGCCTCAGTAATGGCAGACTGTCTCTGTAATGGCAGACTGCCTCAGTTATGGCAGATTACCTCAGTAATGGCAGACTGCCTTGGTAATGGCGGACTGCCTCAGTTATGGTGGACTGCCTCAGTAA
The DNA here is from genome assembly GCF_001604975.1 of Cebus imitator. NCBI lineage: Eukaryota > Metazoa > Chordata > Mammalia > Primates > Cebidae > Cebus > Cebus imitator. The sequence goes on from NW_016107445.1 coordinate 486,576, forward strand.
TGGTGGACTGCCTCAGTAGTGGTGGACTGCCTTGGTAATGGTGGACACCCTTCCCCACACAGAGCCGGACCGTCCCAGGTCCAGCTGTGCTTGTTGTGAAACTCTAAATCCAGGGCATTTCAGATTGCTGATATTTGTAGGGGCGGGACCAGCTGAGCCAGATCACCTGGCTTCCTGTTTCAGCCCCCTTTTTTTCAGTCAAATGGGTGACTCTGTCTCTCAGGCATTCCAGTTGCCAGTTGAAATGGCACCTGGATTTGTTTGAGTTTTTGTGCAGAGACGCACCATGCCAGCTGAAACAGCCATGCTGGAGACTTGTGGTGCCTTTCCACCCAGGAATCTCCTGGTCTGTGGGCAGTAAAAATTTGTTTGGAAATGCAGTGATCACTCACCCTCTCCGTTTTCGCTGGGAACTACAAACCAGAGCTGTTCCTATTCGGCCATCTTGGATCCTCTCCCTATTTGGCTTTATTTCTTTCTGTGGGTTGTAGTCAAGGAAAGTAGGAAAGTTGCTGTTGTAGGGTATCAGAACCCCACAATGCTTTTGAAATGGATGTGTGCTAGAACATGATGTCTTTTTCATACCAAACATTCCTTTAAACATTGGAGTGTGACTATTTATTCATACAGGTATATATAGTTACCAAACAAAGTGTTTCTTCTTTTTCTTTAAATAAAATTTCCATGTGAATGAAATAAAATACAATCAAAATATGCTTGTGTTATCTTCTTTTGTAATTCCCAAAATGCTAATATTATTAATTGTACTCAATATATTCTGAATAATGTAATTTAAATTTTCAATACTTAACTCCATTTTTCTGCCCATTTAGTCATTGTGTGCTTACTGTATTGGTCTGTTTATAACCTAAAATAAAAGATGAAGAATGAATAATAAAATGCTTCACTCTATTTTGTATTCATCCTGTCATCCTATTATTGAAGCACTTTGAATAGTATCTACATGTGACCTGTATAACTTTCACAACACTGTATTCTAAATTGAAATGAAATGATAGCTAGAATAAATATTTGATGTCCTTTCTCCCTATCATTCTCTCTGTATGCTTTCCATTTTGGTGTCAGATGACCATTTTGAAAAGACTAGGATAAGATTGCATATTTGCTAAGAGATTTATTTTTTGTAATGCATTAGAAAGCCTCGGGAAATTAGGAGTTCAGCTGCTGACAGTCTATAAATTGTTGCTTAAATTATAGAAGCTTTTAAAATCCTCACTGTAGATGTTTCACAAAGGTTATTTTCATATTTGAAATTCTCTGTGAATTTATTTTTTGACCAGAAAATGAGTCAAGGGCTGTCTCTAAGTTACCGTAATTCTCAGGTATATTTTAAATCAATTCAAGTCATGTCAAAACAGGTCTGTAAAATTAAATTACCCTTGTGTAAGGCCTGTGTGCCAAACCTGTATATCAAACTTATATGCCCAAAACTTATGTATAAAGCCAGTATGTATATATTGAGCCTATGTACCCAAAGCTTATGAAGCCTACGTGTATAATCTGTGTATCCAAGGCCTATGTCTCCCCAGGCCTAGTAGGTGGAGTGTAAGGTACATGGATGTGCTTTGGTCAAGGATAAGCCGAGGCAGACATCCAGGCCAAGGTGACTCAGGAGTTCGGAGCATAGACACATAACTCCACTTATTATATAATCACAGCTATGTACCCATAACATGGGAAGGGTCATCACCTGGCTTGGAGCCACTGTTGTTTGTAAAATGTATACCTGCCCTGCTGATGCTGTGAATGTGGCTCGTGCCCAGAGAGAGTGAAGCTGCTGACACTGTAGAGAAAGCCAGCCGTGCAGCTCTGTGCGGTAGCGGCAGGAGCCACAGACAGACAGTCAGCCAAGACAGAGACAGACAGTGTAAGAAAGCTGCTGAATAAAACCATATTTTATCTGTCTATGCCCCCCCCGCCGACTGCCCCAAGTATTCTTTCAGCTATATGCCACCCATCCACCTAGTCCCTTCGAACTTCAGCATGGGCTGGAACCTAACACTGGGCATGACACCTTGTTTCTTCTTCTTCTTTTTTTAATATATATTTTATTGCGTTTTAGGTTTTGGGGTACATGTGAAGAACGTGCAAGATTGTTGCATAGGTACATACATAGCAATGTGGTTTGCTGCCTTCCTCCTCTTCACCTACATCTGACATTTCTCCCCATGTTATCCCTCCCCAACTCCCTACCCCCCACTGTCCCTCCCCTAGTTCCCCCCCACAGACCCCAGTGTGTGATGCTCCCCTCCCTGTGTCCATGTGTTCTCATTATTCAACGCCCACCTATGGACATCTTGTTTCTTCTTTTACAACACATTTCCAAATCTAGGAGGAAAGGGATCCTAAGAAATACTAGCAATGAGGTTTCTGTTTTCAGAAATATGAATAGTAAATAAAATGGCCTACAGGTAGACACAGATCTATTATATAAATTTAGCTTTGTTATTCCCTAGTCTAAAGCTGACGTGTATGGGTAAAAGTAAATTACAAATTAATAAAGGCAGTAGTCATAATCTCTTCTTCCCCTGTGTCTCTGTCCTATAACATTTGTTACTTTCTTCTATATATTATGTTACGTGTGAAAGTCTCATCTCTCCTACTGTGATAAAGCTCTTTAAGGAAAACGTCCGTTCTCTTATATATCTTTTTGTCCCTATACTGCCTATCTCTGATTTTACACTATTTAGCGTTTAATTCATTAATTTCATAAGCTTTTAAAAAATATTTGTCTACTCAAGAATATTTGAAAAACAGTAAAGCTAAATAAATAAATAAATAAATAAATAAATAAATAAAATGATCCACAGTTTCTTCATCTGAATATACTAGAGATAATATTTGAAATTATTTCCCCTCTTTTACCTTTTTCTATATAAAGCATGATGTCCACATAGTTTGTATATACAGTTAGACATTATAACATGATAAGTCTCCATGTAATTGTTAAATCGTGGTAAACAGTTAAATAGCTCCATAATGTTTCATGTAGTAAATATTACAATATTCTTTTGCTTTGAGGCAGAAAAGTTGTTGCAAACTAAGCTGTGACTCCAAAACTCACCTCCACCTCCCACCCTGCCCCCACCCCACCCCATGTGTTTTGGAATGCTATCGTCATTTTGAGGATAGAAGTGTAGTGAGTGATCTGGTGATGAGACCATGGCTCCAGGTGTAGGTTTTAGGATGTATTGAGTTCAACCAAGAGACCCTCATGCTATGCACAGCTCTGAAGGGCAAGACTCTGTGGTTCATTAGATGTTACTGGCAGTTTGTTTCACAACTCTTCTATCTTGGCCACCCAATAAAATTTACCTTCTGAAGAAAAGGAAGGACTTTGCAGCTTAAAACAGCTGAAGACCTGATTTGTCTCAGTTTGTTCTGCTGGACACTAAGACACCCTCTACTTACACTGTTAATTGGAATGCTGCTTTATCATTAAAGGGAAATGAGCACTTAAGAGAATACTCCTGCTTCTGGGACTTCACTCACACTAGAAATGGGCTCTTAACACTATACATGGGCTCCCAGGGAGATCTCTCCAGGCGCTACCTTTTCTCCACACACTTAACCACGTTAACCATTCCACTGCCCTAAATACCAGTCATATTGCTTTTTACCATATATCCACCTCTCTGCTTGACTTTTTAAAATTTTTCACATAATGGAAAGTCTTTCTTTATTCATTTATTTTCTTTTCAACTTTTATTTTAGGTTCAAAAGAGTACAGATGCAGGTTTGTTATATGGGTAAATTGCATGTTTCAGGAGTTTAGTGAACAGATTATTTTGCCACCCAGGTAATCAGCATAATACCTGATAGGTAGTTTTTCAATGCTCACCCTCCTCCTACCCTCCACAAAGAAGGGAACAACAGGCACCAGGCCCTATTTGTGGGTGAAGGGTGGGAGGAGGGTGAGGACTGGAAAACTACCTATTGGGTATTACACTGATTACCTTGGTGACAAAATAATCTGTACATCAAACCCCCACAACACAAAATTTATCCACTTAACAAACCTATACATATACCCTTTGAACCTTTGTGTCCATGTGTACTTAATATTTAGCTCCCACTTGTAATTGAGAACCTGCAGTATTTTTTTGTTGTTGTTGCTGCATTAATACGTGTAAGATAATGGCCTCCAGCTACATCCATGTTGCTGCAAAGAACATGATCTCATTCTTCTTTATGGCTAGATAGTATTCCATGGTGTATATATATAGTACATTTTCTTCACCCAGTTCACAACTGATAGGCATCCAGGTTGATTCCATGTCTTTGCTATTATGAATAATACTGCAATGAACACATGTGCATGTGTCTTTTTGGTGGAATGATTTGTATTCCTTTGGGTATATACCCAGTAATGAGATTCTTGGGTTGAATGTTAATTCTATTTTAAGTTCTTTGAGAAATCTCCAGACTGCTTTCCATAGTGGCTGAACAAATTTACATTCTCACCAGCAGTGTATAAGTATTCTGTTTTCTCTGCAACCTTGCTAGCATCTGTTATTTCTTGACATTTTAATAATAGCCATTCTGACCAGTGTGACATGGTATCTCATTGTGGTTTTAATTTGCATTTCCCTACTTATTAGTGATATTGAACATTTTTCCTATGCTTCTTTGCCATGTGTACGTCTTCTTTTGAGAAGTATCTGTTCATGTCCTTTGCCCATTTTTTAATGGGGTTTTTGTTTTTTGGTTATTAAGTTTTTACAGACTCTGGATATTAGACCATTGACAGATACATAGTTTGCAAACACTTTCTCCCATTCTTCAGGCTGTCTGTTCACTTTGTTGCTAATTTTTCTTCTACATGGCTTTTCTGAAGTTGGTAGTCCATTCGGATAATTTTTTATATGGGAAGGAGTAGGAAATCTCCACCCAAGTTCTGACATGCACACTACGTTTTCCACCATGCTTCATTCTAACATCCAGGCCCACATCTCAAAACATCCCATCCAGGTTAGAACTCCAGGATAGCATCATGTGCAGGTAAGGAGACGGCGGGTAGTTCAGACACTGACTATTTGGGAGACAATTTTCATATTTTCAAATGATTGTGGGATTTATCTTATATGTTATGCTCAGGAAATTTAGCTAGAATATTTTTGAAAATTTAAAAACTTTATTAATATTTTATTTAGGGTTAAGTATATGACTTTTCACTTTCTTTAGACATTTTAAAAGAAAGTGAGACAAATGTATATATCATACAAAAGTTTGTGTATGTTTATTAGTTTGAATGCTTTATTATCTAGTTTAAATTTCAATGCTTAATCTATAATTGATTATTACGGCTCTGTTAAAAGTTACTCTATGATTATATACTTTTAAATTTTCTTTGTATTTTAAAGCATTTGTTTTTGTGTTTTTTAAATAGATATCAGTGTTTTAGTATACTGTTTTCAATATTGATTTGATTATAGTATTTAAAACACTTTAATAGACTTTTGTCATAGAGTAAGTTCTCAGTGAATATTATTGCTGTAGTTATTTTAACAGAAACAGAAAGTAGATGAGATATTACATGAAATATATATATTTTATCAATATAAAATGATATTCCATATCAGTTTGGGATCACTTTCAAAGAGCAGTAACATATATTCAATTATAGTGATTAACCATATTATTAGTTTATTTTATCCCTCATAACGAGTTGAGAGTTCACTATTTTATCCCACATAAAGAGTACTTTCAACTCATATACAGAAGATCGATTGCATCTTCTCTCTTTCTGCTCTGCTATCCTTAGCTGCAGCTGTCATATCCAAGGTCACTCCAATCTCTTACTTCTAAAAAGTGATTTTGTCAGAAAGAAGAATAAAGAAGCAACTAGGAGGAAAAGGCTCCACCAGTGTAAAGAAAAGACAAATTTACCAGCAATCCACAGCAGATTGCTGATTATGTCCCAAGAGATGGAGATCTTATATGGCTCCCTCTATGCAAGAAAGGTCAGAAATATTGATTTTTTTCAAGCAGGCAATGTGGCATCCCAAGCAAAATTTGAGGTTCTATTAGTAAGGAAAAAGGACAGATAGAATACTGGGTAGGCAAAAATATTGTCTTTTATGCCTGCTATATTTCTCTGATGCCTTTTATTTTCATTTGTCTAATATTTATTATTGCTTTATTTCTCTCTCTTTTTCAAAATTTTACTACCATATTATATTTTAATATTGTTACTATTAATGTTAGTCTTTATGTCATTTGCTATATAGTTTTTAAGCTCTGGAAAATATCCATTTGAATCAAAACCTTTTCTCATAAATAAAATCTATTCTTTCCAATATATTTCAAAGTGGACATAAACAAGGGATCTTTAAGAATCAATGCACTCATTACAAAAGATCCTTGCTCAAAGGGTTCAGGAGTTTTTATGTTTATCACATTCACTGATGGTCAGAAACCCAAAGAATAGGCAAGTTTCTTGGTACCTCATTTTCCTTAGCATCCTTCAACCTAAACTAGGCCAAATATAGACAGAGATGTCCCTATGCAAAATGTTAGGGTCCATTTCTTATAATTACTATTATTGGTAACATTTACTAGAACTCATATTAGAGCTGATTACCAACTATATTTGATAATTAAAGGAGAAGCATTTTACATATTTTTAAAGTAAAGCAGTGCCTTAATAACAATTTTTCCCCTGATTTGTTTTTCACAAAGGCCATTTTTAAGGTGGTAAAAAAGGAAATTGCAGGCAGGCACAGTGGCTCATGCCTGTAATCTTAACACTTTGGGAGGCCAAAGCAGGTGGATCACTTGAGGTCAGGAGTTTGAGACAAGCCTGGCTAACATGGTGAAACCCCCTCTCTACCAAAAATACAAAAATTAGTTGGGCATGGTGGCACATGCTTGTAATCCCAGCTATTTGGGAAGCTGAGGCAGGAGGATGACTTGAACCCAGGAGGTGGAGGCTGCAGTGAGCTGAGATCACCACGGTACTTCCAGCCTGCGTAACAGAGTAAAACTCTGTCATAAAAAAAAAAAAAANAAAAAGAAAAAGAAAAAAAGAAAGAAAGAAAAAAAAAGGAAATTGCAGTTAAAAACATTAGAGTGTCATGATGTTCACAGACCTTCTGAAGCGTATCGGTTGACTCAAAGTGCCAAGTACAGTACTTGTGCTTTATAGACACTAGTTCATTAGTCCCCAGATTACAAACACAACTGATGTCATGACTCTTATTTTGAAAATGAGGAAACCACAGCTTAGACCATTTAAGAAACTTTCTCAGACTGACACTACTAACAAGGGGTAGAGATAGGGTTTAAACTTAGACATGCCTTAATTCTCAAGCCTGTGTGCCTAAACTTCTCACCAGTTTACTTCTCTTACCAGATGGTTCAGGTTTCTTGAAAAGAACAGTAGTTAGCAAGTGCAAGCAAGACAAAGAGAACAGTCTAAAAAGAGGAAGAAAGTATCATGTTGGAAGGTTTTTTTTTTTTTTTTTTTTTAATTTACTGGACAGACTGTGGTTGGAATCCACAGCAATGTAGGATAACAGAATCAACATGTAATAGTTGTAATTTTAGTAATTAACTACATAACCAGACAAATGTGTCATATTTTACTAACAAAGAACTAGTAAAGAACTATTGTAATATTGTTTGAATGAATAGTGATTATATAAAAGGAACTCATAACTGAACCTTTTAGGGAAGAAAGAAAAAGACAGTAGCCAGTGATTTACAAATTATGTTTGAAAACCTAAATTTTAAATTGGGAACTTATAGTCAAACTGCTTTCAAAATTATTGTTGTGATGAATGAAACTCCCACCAAAATTGGAAAGTCTCTGAAGATAAACACAACTTAATTAATTTTACAAGGATCAAACTTGTTCTGTAGATGTAGATTGATTAAAACCAGATCTCCACAGTAAGATGTAAAAGATGACAGAGGACAGGTTGAGGGTGTTTTATAAATTATCCCAACACTAAAGATGCATCTATTTTTCACTAAGAGCAGAGCTGACCATTATGAATGCATTATAGCAACTATGGAATATCTGTATGAGGTAGTACATGTGTGTCGAAGGAGAGGATATAACAAATCTGGAGAAAATATAAATGAATGTTCACTGAAGCTCTTTCCTTGACCTTCATTTTTATTAACCCCACATATATAGAAATAATATCAATACTTTTAATTAAAAGATACCCTTCCTGAATATTTCCTCATTCAAAAATGAGGAGCCTGGCACAGTGGTGCCTGTCTGTAGTTGCAGTTACTTGGGAGGCTGAGGTGGGAGGATCACTTGAGCTTAGTGGCTCAAGAACAGCCAGGGCAAAATAGTGAGGTAATTTTATATATTTTTTCCAATGAAAATATTGTATTTGGTTGGTAGTTATTTGTGAACCAGTGTAAATCTTTTGAGACGTGTTTCTATGCATTGGTATGATGGAACTTGAGTAGCCTCCATGCCAGCACTAGTTTAGCTCTGCTACCACAGTGCCACGTTTCCAGGCTCTTTACCGTATTCCCTGTGTTCAATGAGATCTTTTTCCTCTGGATACTCAGAACTTGAAATGTCTTGGTCTTATGTGAACTCAGGGAAATGTTTAACCTAAAGATGACCAATTCTTCTTTACCTCATAAAGTTTCACCTTATTCCTGAATAACTACCTTTAGCACATCTGCCTGAGCCAACCAAAATTTCAATCTATGTCTTCACAATCAGAGAGCTTATTATGCTATGTGTGGGTCCATCTCCCTGTGCTGTGGTGTAGAAAAGCCCTCTAGGGCAATAACTAGGGTGATTGTGAGGTTGACCTCAATTGTATATATTATATATATTGGTATTATATATATTACATATAAAATATAATTTACCAGAACCTGGGCATAGGTTAATTTATCAGTTAATGTTATTGTTGCTGTCATTATTAGAAAAATGGATTCTTTGAGAAGCAATCAGGACACAGATGAAAGTTATATATATTTGCAGGCAGAGGAAAGAGAAGGTAAGTGGGTAGAAGTTTCCAAAATACAAGATGTGATAAGCATAAAAGAAGGACAGAGAGGACGGTTGATAGAGGGGACAGGAAGTGAGAAACGGAAAGAAGTAAGAAGGTAAGAAGTAAGCACTAAGTATAGAAGGTAAGAAGTAAGCACTAGACGATCCGAGGACCATACAATTTAATAGAGATAAGATTTTAGGCAGAGACCAGTTGAAAAACAGTAATAAGAGGAAAAGGCAGACAACAAGAAAGGAAGCAAAATTTAAACATTATCTGGATATAATCAGGCAATGTTCTCATGAGTTAGCTTTAGAGTTGTAAATTGTTCTATTTTCTTGAGTAATCCAATTCAAAATAAACTCACCTCAAAATAAAGTTGTTCTCTCATGGATTTTAAAACATAAGCAACAAATTCTACAAATAAAATAGTACATGAAGTCTCTTACACTCTGACAATGAAAATGTAATATAATGTGAAACAATAGGGAAAATAATTTATTTTCTTTGCTAAATACTTATTTTATATAAATTATTTCGATCAGAAAATTGATATTGATAGTGTGCATTTAAAAATTAAATAAGGGCCAGCCACAGTGGCTCACACCTATAATTCCAACAGTTTGGAAGGCCAATGTAGGCAAACTGCTTTGAGCCTACGAGTTTGACACAAGCCTGGGCAACATAGCAAGACCCCATCAGCACAAAAAATACAAAAATTTGCCAGGCACAGTGGAATACACCTGTAATCCCAGCTAATCAGAAGGCTGAGGTGGGAGGATTGCTTGAGCCCCAGAATTGGAGGTTGCAGTGAGACAAGATCCTGTCACTGCACTCCAATCTGGGCAACAGAACAAGACTCTGTCTCAAAAATAAATAAATAAGAAGTTTTCTGCATCAAAGGACACTATCAAGAGAGTGAAAAGGCAGCCTACAGGAGAAAATATTTGTAAATCATATATCTGCTATGGTGTTAATACCCAGATATATGAAGAACTACTACAACTCAAAAAAAGCAACTAAAAACTGGGCAAAGAACTTGAGTAGACATTTCCCCAAAGAAAATATACAAATGTCCAATAAACATATGAAAAGACGTTCAAGATCACTAGACATTAGAGATATACAAATCAAAACAGAGGATTATCGTGTGATTCAGCAATTCCATTATTTCTGAGTGTATACTCAAAAGAATTTGTAGCTGGGTCTTAAAGAGATATTTGTGTATTCAACATTATTCATGGTGGCCAAAAATAAAAATAAAAAAACCCAAATGTCTGTCAAAGGATGAGTGGATGGACAAAATGTGGTATGTAAATACAATGGAATATTATCCAGCCATAAAAGGAAGGAATTAATGTATGCTACAACATGGATAAACCTTTAAAACATTATGCTAAGCAAAATAAACTACTCACAACCAAATACTCTGTGAATCCACCTATATGGGGTATATAGAATAGTCAAATTCACAGATAATGAAGGTAGAATAGTGGTTGCCAGGAGTTGGAGAGGAATTGGAAATGAGGAATCACTCTTTAATATGTACAGAATTTCATTCCAGAGATGGATAGTGGTGATAGTTACACAACGTTAATGTATTTAATGCTAATGACTTGTCTGCTTAAAAATGGTTAAAAAGGAATTTTTTTTGTATTCTACCACAATAAGAAAGGTTTTTATAAAAAAGAAAAGTGCTAAAAATATAACCTTTTAGTAAAGTATTAAATAAATAAAAGAGTGATAGAGAACAAATTTTGCTGAAAGATACACATTTGGGATTACTTAGTTCCCCATCTTGGAGTATGTTGATCAAACTAGCTGGAAGCAAATAAATATTTTTATTTTTCTTATTTCACCTTAGTTAATTGCTAGCTGCAATTTAAGGTTAACAAGCTACATTATAGCTACCATTTACTGCCTGTTTATTACCTATGAGGCTACATAAATGTTCTACACTCAAGCTCTCACTTGATACTCCCAGCAAACATTTATGGAGGCGTCAAGCTAATTTTAGAGATGAGAAAACTAAAGGACTGAAAATGTAGTAAGTCTCATCATAGAGCTGCACAAAATTCAAGTAATGTTGCACCACAGAGCTGGCAAGTGGAACAGCCAGGATTTAAACTCAGATCTGTCTTTTTGCCTACATTCGTTCAATAAACAATTATTAAGCTACTTTGTGCCAAGCACAATGCTAAGTGCTAAAGCCATAAAGATTAATAGAATAAATTCCCAGCCTTAAGCAATTCACAATCAAGTATATGAAAGAAATAAGAATATAGACAATTAGAAAACAATGTGCTATCATTGGGAAAATAGAAGGTACATCTAGCTCACAGTTAGGAAACCCTTACCAGAAGAGAAAGGCGGGAGTGGAAGGATGTAACACCTGGGATGAGTCTCAAAACCTGCGTAGGAATTAACCCAGAGAAGGCAGCACAGGAAATGGAAGCAATTATGCTGTATCCTAGGTAGAAGAAGAAAGAACATTTAAACAACTAACAAGTTCAAGTGCTCACACGTAATGGTTTTCAGATGAAAAAGAAGAAAATTGAGTCTGGATTTGAGAAACCAGTTTAGGATATATGAAGGTTTTTCCTTGAATAATGAAGTAGAAGATTTTTAAGTAATTACAACGATGAAATCTTCTAGTTAGTGCCCTCTTCCTGTTACTCTCCGTGTGCCTGAACTTCCAAACTTTTCTCTAAGAACAATCTCACAGAACAATCCAGCAATAGTGACAGCATATTTTTCAAACACTAAAGGATTCATCTGCCCAGGTAGACATAATGAGGCAGCAGAAACTAATTTTTTACTTACAGAGAATCCTCAGGTTTTCAAAAAATTTTAAACACATATTCTCTTTTGTGATATTAAAGAGGCAATAATTCAAGTTTTATATAGCTCCCTTACAACTCTCAGACTTTTTTCTATACACGTATATTTTAGTCACCCATTCTTAAGGTCATTTCAGCAAGATGACAAATTAGAAAGCTACAAGTTCTCCTTCCTCACAGACACTGAGGTGACAATAACAGAACACCCCATAAGAACCACAGAGAGAAGTTAAAAAGATACATCAGCTAAGCCATTGTAAAACCAAGACAGGGTTTCAAAGAAAGAAGTAAGGAAATCTGCAGCATTTGATGTGTCTGTTCATGTGTCTCCCATGAAATGACATAACGTAGAACAATTAGAAAGAACTCCTTTCCCATACTGGGGTCTATGCCTAAAACAGAAGAGTAGACCATGTTTCCAATGTTCTAGTTTATGTGAGTGCTGTCTTGGGGACTGATCTCTTTCTCACCTGACTGGGAGAGTTTGGAAGCTGCTGAAAACGGAGGCAGGTAGCGTGTTAGAGCTGCAATTCCTCAGGAAAACACCAGGGAGAGCCAGAGATCATAAAAGGTTTGAAGCTCTTTTTTCAGCTAGGCTCATGGACAAAGTCTTCCACGGCTTGAAGGCAGTACACAACTGGGAGAGGGAGTTGTTTTTTTTCAAATTCCTAAATCTCAGCAAACAAACATACAAATTACAGGGCATACAAAGACAGAAAAAAACATGGCACAATCAAAGTAACGAACTCCAGAAACGAATCCTAAAGAAATATAAATCTATGAGCGTCTAAAAATGAATTTAAAATGACTTTCATAAAAAATACTCAATGAGCTAAAAGAGGACACAGATAAATGACTAAACAAAACCAAAAACAATATATGGCCAAAATTAGAATATTGACAAATCAACGGAAACTGTTTTTTAAAAACACAGAAATTCTGGAGCTGAAAATTTCAATAATTGAACTGAAAATGTAGTTTAAAGAATGAAACAGCAGACTTCATCAGTAAGGTGAAATAATGAGCAAACTTGAAGACAAGACAACATGCAATCAGTTGAAATGATTGAATCAGAGAATCAAAAATAAAGAGTAAAGAAAAGTGAAAAAAAGCCTATGGGACTATGGGACGCTATTAATTGGACCAATATATACACTATGAGAATACTAGGAGGAGAAGAGAGAAGGAATGGGGAGAGAGCTTGTTTGAAAAATAATGGTTTAAAATATCCCAGATCTGAAGAAAAATGGACATATGGATTCAAGAAGCTGAAAAAAACTCCAACCAATATAAATCCCAAGAGAACAACACAGCTGTATGTTATAATCAGACTGTTTAAAGACAAAGACAAAGAAAGAATCTTGAACACAGAAAGGAAAAAAGAGTTTCATCACATATAAAGGAGTTTCCATAAGATTATCAGGAGATTTCTCAGCAGAAACTTTGCAGGCTAGAAGGGAGTAGAACGACTCATTCAGTGTAGAAAGGAAAACAAAACTATCATCAATAAACACTGTATCCAGCAAAGACATCCCATCCTTCAAAAATGAATGAGAAATTAAGATTTTCCTAGACAAGCAAAAGGTGAGGGAGTCCATTACCACTCGATCTGCTCTGCAAGAAAGATTAACAGGTGTCCTTCATGTTGAGACAGAAGGATAGTAGTCAGCCATTTGAAGCCATGTGAAAGTATAAGGTGCTCTTGTAAAGGTAAATTTATAGACAAATACAGTAACTTGTATTATTATAATTTTGATTCATAATATTTAAATGATAAAAAATTCAAAAGCTATAAAGTTATGTTAGTGAGTATATGATATATGAAAATATAAATTGTAACATCAATAACATAAAGTAGGGGAGGTAGAACTGTTAAGAAGTAGAGATTTTGTGTGTGACTAGAGTTACTTAACAGTTTAAAATAAAATTTTATAAATTAAGACGTGTTATGTGATTGCAATGAAAACCACAAAGAAAATATCTATGTAATATATACAAAAGTAAATAAGAAGTAAATCAAAGCATATCATTAGAGAAGATCAACAAAACACAAAAGAAGACAGAAAAAGAGAGAAGAGACACAGAAAATCTATAAGATATACAAAAAAAACAGTTAACAAAGTGGCAATTGTAATTCTTCTACCATCAGTAATTACTTTAAATGTAAATATAATCAACTGCCTGTTATACAAAGAATGTTTGTGCTACCCTAAAATTCACAGGTTGAAGCCCTAGTCCTAAAGTGACAGTAGTTAGCAGTGCGGTCTTTTGAGGTAATTAGGTTTAGATGAGGTCATGAGAATTAAGTGTCTTTCTTTCTCTCTCTCTCTCTCTCTTTCTCTCTTTTAAAGAAACAAGGTCTTACTCTGTCAGTCCGGCTAAAGTGCAATGTTATGATCATGGCTCATGCAGCCTTGAACTCCTAGGTTCAGTCACCCAAGTAGCTAGGACTACAAGCATGTACCACCATGCCCAGCTTGTTCTTTTATTTTTTTGCTAAAAACACTCAATAAACTATGTATTGATAGAATGTATCTCAAAATATTAAGAGCTTTTTATCAGAAACCCACAGCCAATATCATACTGAATGGGCAAGAGGTGGAAGCATTCCCTTTGAAAACTGGCACAAGACAAGGATGCCCTCTGTCAACACTCCCATTCAACATAGTATTGGAAGTTCTGGCCAGTGCAATCAGGCAACAGAAAGAAAGAAGAGAATTCAAATAGGAAGAGAGGAAGTCAAATTGTCTCTGTTTGCAGATGACATGATTGTATATTTAGAAAGCCCCATTGTCTCAGCCCAAAAACTCCTTAAGCTATTGATAAGCAACTTCAGCAAAGTCTCAGGATAAAGAATCCATGTGCAAAAATCACACACATTCATATACACCAATAATACACAGAGCGCAAAATCACCAGTGAACTCCCATTCACAATTGCTACAAAGATAATAAAAAACCTAGGAATACAACTTACAAGGGTTATGAAGGATCTCTTCAAGGAGAACTACAAACCACTGCTCAAAGAAATAAGAGAGGACAGAAACAAATGGAAAAACATTCCATGCTCATGGATAGGAAGAATCAATACTGTGAAAATGGCCATACTGCCCAGAGTAATTTATAGATTCAATGCTATTCCTATCAAGATACCATTGACTTTCTTCATAGAATTAGAAAAAAACTACTTTAAATTTCCTATAGAATCAAAAAAGAGCCTGTATAGTAAAGACAATCCTAAGCAAAAAGAACAAAGCTGGAGGTATCATGCTACCTGACTTCAAATTATACTACAAGGCTACAGTAACAAAAACAGCATGGTACTACTACCAAAATCGATAGATAAGACAAACACCAATAAAATAGAATAGTGATTCTAGAAATAAACCTTTATATGTATGGTCAAATGATCTTCGTGGTGAAAAGACAGTTTCTTCAACAAATAATGTTGAATAATTGGATATCTACATGCAAAAGAAAAAAGTTGGACCCTTACCTTGCATAATATCAAAAATTAACTCAAAATGAATCAAAGACCTAAATATAATAGCAAGAAACATAAAACTCTTAGAAGAAAATATGGGGGAAATCTTTCTGACATAGAATTTGTTAGTAATTTTTGATATGACACCAAAAGCATAGGCAAGAAAAGCAAAAATATACAATGAAACTACACCAAACTTTAAA
Organism: Cebus imitator; assembly: GCF_001604975.1. Classification (NCBI taxonomy): domain Eukaryota; kingdom Metazoa; phylum Chordata; class Mammalia; order Primates; family Cebidae; genus Cebus; species Cebus imitator. The sequence continues at coordinate 502,095 of NW_016107445.1, forward strand.
CTTGTATTAACCAATGGACATAAGAGAATGAAAATGCAAGCTATGGAATGGAAAGGACATAATAAACAGAGTGAAAAACAGCCTATAGAAAGAAAATATTTGTAAATTATATATGCAATGAGATTAATATCTAGAATATAAAACTCCTACAATTCAACAACTAAAAATTGAATAACCCAATTAAAATATTGCAGAGAACTTTTCTTCTTCTTTTCTTATTTATTTATTTTTACTGCATTTTAGGTTTTGAGGTACAGAGAACTTGAATAGACATTTCTTCAAAGATAATAGACACATGGTAACAAGTATATAAAAAGATGCTTAACGTTGCTAATCATGGAGTAATACAAATCAAGACTTAAATGATACATCACCTCACATCTATTAGGTTGACTAACTGCAAATAAATAAATAAAACCAGAAAATAACAAGTGTTGACAAAGGTGTGAACAAACTTAACCATTGGCACTGTTGGTGAGAATATAAATTGGTGTAGCCACTGTGGAAAACAGTATGGAGGTCCCTTTAAAAAATTAAAAATTAAACTACTATATAATCCAACAATCTCAGTTCTGGTTATTTATCCAAGAGAATCAAAAGCAGGGTCTTGAAGAGATATTTGCACACTCATGTTCATTGCAACACTATTCATGATAACTTAGAGGTGGAAGCAACCCAAATGTCATCAGTAGATGAATGGATAGCAAAATACGGTATACACATACAATTGAATATTAGCCTTAAACAGGAAAAAAATTCTGACATGTGTTGCAGCATGGATGATTTTTGATGACATTATTATGCTTAATGAAATAATCCAGTCATAAAAGACAAATATTTCATATTCCACTTTTATGAAGTATCAAAAGTAGAGTAATTAATAGAAAGTAGAGTAGTGATTACTTTTGATACCAGGGACAGAGGGAAGGAGGCAAGGGAGAAATGGGTATACGGTTTCAGATTTGCAAGATTACAAACTTCTGGAGCTCTGTTTCACAAATGTGAATATACTTGACACTACTGAACTATATGTACACTTGGTACCTGAAATTAGTATGTCAAAAAAGACATCTGCACTCCCAGGTTTATCAAAGCACTCTTCACAATAGCCAAGACATGAAATTAACTTCATAAATAGATGAATGGATAAAGAAAATACAGTATATACACGTAGTATAATACTATTCAGCCACAAAGATAAAATCCTGGCTGGGCAAGGTGGCTCACCCCTGTAATCCTAGCACTCTGGGAGGCCAAGGCAGGAGGCCAAGGCAGGCCAATGTTAAGATTAAGGAGATCGAGACCAGCCTGTCCAATATGGTGAAGCCTATCTCTACTAAAAATACAAAAATTAGTGGGGAAGAGTGGTGTGTACCTATAGTCCCAGCTACTCCGGAGGCTGAGGCAGGAGAATCACTTGAACCCAGGAGGCAGAGGTTGCAGCGAGTGAGCAGAGAACGTGCCACTGCACTCGGCTGGGTGACAGATTAAGACTCCATCTCAAAAAATTTTTAAAAATCAAAAATAAAATCCTGTCATTTGTGACAACATGGATGAAGCTGGAAAACATTATTTTAAATAAAATAAGCCAGGCACAGAAAGACAGATACCACATAATTGCAGGCATATGTGGCACCTAAAAATGTTGATCCTGTAGAAGGAGGGAGTAGAATGGTGGTTTCCAGAGGCTTGGTTGGTTGGAGGGAGGTGAGGAAAATGTTTGTCAAAGGATACAAAATCATAGTGAGATAGGAAAAGTTAAAAAATATATACAGAATAGGCACACATATAGAAACTACAGATGTGATAGCCTGAGGCTGGAAGGTGGGGAAAAAGGGAAGGAGTAGGGAGTAAAGGAAGAATGACTGCTAATGTTTACAAAAATGTTCTAAACTTTATTGTGGTCACGGTTGCAGAGTTATGTGAACATACTAAAAACTATTGAACCACACATTTTAAATGGGTGAACTGTAGAATTTGTAAATTATATTTTTAAAAAGCTATTAAAATAATAAAAAGTATTTAAATCCCTCCCAAAATAATGAAGAAGGTAAATTTTATGTTATGTGCTTTTGTTGGTTTATTTGTCACAATTAAGAAGTCATATTTTTCTTACCCTGGACAGTAATGTGTTTATTTTCAATGCTTCCTTGAAGGTAAAATATAATAGAAAGGAAATTTGAGTTCTGAACCTAAGGATACAGATAAATTTTATTTCAGATTTCAATGAAGAGCAGAAAAGATTGTGATCACAGTGCATCAACTCTCTAACCAAGAATTTACCATAGAAGATGTTTTGAAATTAGACACCAAATTCATGACAGAGATCTCTGATGAGAGAGTGTATGAAAGCTCAATGCATCAATACTGCTGGAAGTTAATGAAGAAGCCCCTAAAGATAAATGTTTGGCAGGATCCTGACTGCTTCTTCCTGTGGAAATAAACATGTTCAGTATTTTAGCAGAAAGATTTTGACAGAGATTTTCTTCATAAACTTGAATCAGCCTGAGGTAAAATAGCTGAAACATGCTGAGAAAGCAACAAAGAAGGTGATGCATTGTCTTAGTCCATTTGACTAGTATGACAAAATATCATAAGCTAGGTGGCTTATAAAAAACAGAAAAATACCTCTCACCATTCTGCAAGCATAGAAGTCCAAGATCAAGGCAGATTAGGTGTCTTGTAAGGACCTGCTTCCTCATTAACAGCCATCTTCTCACTTTAACCTCATATGGTGAAAGGGACTAAGGGTCTTTCTCTTACCTCTTTTTTTCAGGACACTAATCCCAATCACAAGGGCTCCACCCTCATGACATAATCACCTCTCCACGGCCTCATTTAACTCCATCACCTCTGGGTGAGGATCCAATATATTAGGTGAGTGCAAAAGTAATTACAGTTTTTGCATTGTTTCAATTTGCCGTTTGATATGGAAATACATTCTTAAATAAATGTGGTTATGTTATACATCATTTTAATGGGCATTTCTCATTTTATGTTTTTTTTTTTTTTTTGTAATGACTTACTACTTGCTGTTTATGTTTATATTAGACTATGGAAATGATGTTAGATAAGAAGTAAATTCAAGGGATTTTCTCGTTCAAAATAGGTTATAAAGCAGCAGAGACAACTCACAACATCAACAATACATTTGGCCCAGGAACTGCTAATGAATGTGCAGTGCAGTGGCAGTTCAAATTTTGAAAAGGAGATGAGAGCCTTGAAGATGAAGAGTGTAGTGGTCAGCCATCGGAAATTGGCAAGGACCGAGAGCAATCATCAAAGCTGATCTTCTTACAACTACAGAAGTTGCCAAATAACTCAATGTTGACACTTCTATGATCATTTGTATTTGAAGCAAATCAAAAAGGTGAAAAAGCTTGTTAAGTGAGTGCCTTATGAGCTGACAGAAAATCAAACATATCATTGTTTTGAAATGTCATCTTCTTATTCTATGCAACAATAATGAACCATTTCTCAATCAGATTGTGTCATGTAACAAAAAGTAGATTTATACAACAACTGATGATGACCAGCTCAGTGGTTGGACCAAGAAGAAGCTCCAAAGCACTTCTCAAAACCAAACTTGCACCAAAAAAAGGTTATGGTCACTGGTGGCCTGCTGTCAGTCTGATCCATTACAGTTTTCTGAATCCTGTGAAACCATTACATCTGAGAAGTATGCTCAGCAAATCCATGGCATGCACCAAAAACTGCAACACCTGTAGCCAGCATGGGTCAACAGAAAGGGCCCAATTCTTCTGCACTTCAATGCCAGACTGCATGTCACACAACCAATGCTTCAAAAGTTAAAGAAATTCTGCCACAAAGTTTTGCCTCATTCATCATATTCACCTGACATCTTGTCAACTGACTACCACTTCTTCAAGCATCTTGACAACTTTTTGCAGAGAAAACACTTCCAGAACCAGCAGGATGCAGAAAATGCTTTCTAAGAATTCACTGAATCCCAAAGCATGAACTTTTATGCTACAGAACTAAATAAACTTATTTATCATTGGCAAAAATGTGTTGATGTAATGGTCCCTATTTTGATTTAAAAAAGACGTGTTTGAACTTAGTTATAATGATTTAAAATTCACAGTCTAAAACTGTAATTATGTTTGCATCAAACTAATATAAATTTGGAGAGGGGGACATAAACTGTCAGCCCACACCGTGCATTTACAGAGAGAGCTTGAGAAGAGGAAATAATGACTTTCCCCAAAGGAAGGGTCCAGAATCACTGCAGGAGCATAAGACAGATGAGAAAAAGACAAACATGTAAACTTAAATGTGTGCCAATTATCTCAACTTTATACTATCTGCAGAATAAATAGGCTGATGGTGAAGAGAGAATATTGATATGCAGGAGGCCTCTTCTAAGGAGACACATTCATAATTTATTATGGTAATTTCCTTTATCAAGTCATATCATCAGAATACAACAAAGTCAGCTTGTGTAACTCAGGTTTGTTACTCCATGGGCTTATCAAACTTATAGAGTATCAGTAAAGATTTAATGTGCACTTACTATTCTAAGTGCCAGGGATATAACAATTAACAAAAATGCATGGATAAAAATGCAGTCTCAATGGATAAATACGACATAACTAGGGATATTAAGATTATTTGGCAACAAGGAATGGTACCCTAGAGGGAATCTTGGAAGGTAGAAAACTACATGATAAATGAGAAAAATGCCAACAGTTCAGTGTAAGGCTGCAGGAAGGAAAGATTAGAGTGTTATATCTGGGCCACAGTGGCCCTCAAGTCTTGCTAATTTGATATCCTCTGTTTCCATCTAGGATTGGGATTAGAAATGTCTCTTTATCCAATGGCTCTGATAAAAGCGTTTTTGAGGACAATATTTGTTATGTTGTCACTCCATGAATGTGAGTCTTTAATAGAAAGATTCGGGGAAACATAAAACAAGAAAAAAACTGGTATCTCTTCTACACTCACAGAGTAAGGAAAAGGGCATCTCTCCTAGTGAAACTGTATTTTGCCGTTTATTAGTCAGTGAGTGCTATGTTTTAACCCATCATTCTTTCCTCTTGCCTTGGAATAGAAAAAGATTCTTATTAATTCATTATAGTTTGCTTTGTATGGCTGTATAACCTGCAACAGTAGTCCCCAACCTTTTTGACATCAGGGACCAGTTTTGTGAAAGAAAATTTTTCCACAAATGTTTAGACTCAGGTGGGGGATGGACAGATGATTTTGGGATGGTTCAAGCGTATTACATTTATTGTGTACTTGTTTATTTCTATTATTATTACATTATAACATATAATAAAACAATTATACAACTCCCCATAATGTAAGATCAGTGGGAATGCTGAGCTTGTTTTCCTGCAACTAGACAGTCCCATCTGGGAATGATAGGAGACAGTGACAGATAATCAGGCATTAGATTCTCATAAGGAGGCACAAGCTAGTTCCTTCACATGCACAGTTGACCATAATGTTCACTCTCCTAAAACACCTTCTTTCCCCCAACTTTGAGTCTTCCAGCCTAAAAAAGTACTCATACTTGTATTACAGCATTTTCTTCTTCCTCTAGATGGTACATTCCCCAAAGTCAGACATCTTTCTGTTTCATCTGAGGATGAAATGTATAGTAAAGTGGTCAGCATGTGGTACTCGGTCCGTGTTTGAATGATCAATTTTAAAAATATCTTTGTATTTGCGCCTATTTTAATGGATAATTAAAAAATAAAATGGATAGCATATGATATATAAAATATATTTGTGTTAATGAATGTGAGCCTCAAGAATTAATTCTTCACTCCTTAGTTTCTCAGTCTAAACAGGGTCATGATGATGATAACAACAGGTACATTTATTGAATGCCTGGCACCCGTTAGGTACTCCTCCTTTCCCATGTACTCTTACCAACAAGCTAAGAATAACTTTCACATTTTTAAATGGTTAGGAAAATAAGCTCAAAAGGAGAACATTTCATAGCATGTGCAAATTATATAAAATTCAAATTTCAGTGTCCTTAAATAAAGTTTTATTGGGACACAGCCACATTTATTCATTTCTGGGGTTGCCTTTAACCCTTTTCTTATTAAGAAAAAAATGTACAGCTCACTGCCAGCACTCATTTAATTTTACATGAACATGCTCTTTGAGGCTGAAGCAAATATGACTAATTTTTAAGATGAAAATAAAATATGAAAACTGTTTTTGGAGTTATTTTAAAACAGCACTAACATCAGAATCATTTATTTCAGAAAATCAGATTCATCAAATGATTCTTTGGCCAACATCTGTTTGAAAACAATGTCAACATCACATATAGGAATGCTATGTTTTCCAGGATTTGACATATTCAGTGATCAAGAATTGCTATATTTTGTAAATGGAAATGCCACTGCTAAAAACAGAATGCCATAAACAGAATTACATCTTTTGTTTCCAAAGTCAATATACATGGACAAAGCAAAAATAATAATGAAAGTAAGATATTTTGTGGCAAAGTTGTCTGGGGTTAAATGCTGCAGCTGTTAAGTGCCACCAGTAAGTATTCTCGGGGCAAACATGAGAGAGGTTAAACAAAACTTTAGACTGATGTCTCTGAATAATTATGACAAAGACCACGTGGCCCATGCAGTCTAAAATATTTTTTCTCTGACTTTTACGGATAACATTTTCAGCCCCTCTTTAGAAGGCAAAGATGACATTTTATTCTTCTTAAAATCCCTATCACTTACTGCACAGTAAGTGCTTACGGAAATATTTGTTTAATATTTAAACATTTCCTAAAAGCATTACACTTAGAGTAATATTTTAAAAAGTCCCTTTAATGGAGGTCAAAATATTAGTTACCTGTGGGGTTGAATGATGCCTGAAAGTGAGTACAAGGGGATCTTCTGGGGGACAGAAAATACTCTATAACTTGATCTGAATGATGATAAGTATGTGTTCACTATAAAAATTTCAGAAATTATACACTTATTTGTATGCTTTTCTGAATGTATATTTTCAGTAAAGAGTGAACAACAAAAAAAGCCCAAAAACATAATCGGTAAGTGATGGAATATTTTTAAAGATCCTTTGACCTCTAAAAAATCTGAGATTCTATGACAGAATTTACTAAATAATGATTCAGGTGATTCATACATGGCTAGGGCACACGCACCATTCCCACACTATGGGTGGGAGGAGGCTATCAGCAGCACAGATTTAGAATTGGGTACCTGCTCACCTTAGCTCTTAAATGGCATATGTTTCAAATATCCCTGGAAGACCAAGCAAAAGCTTCCCATAAGTCCATATTAACCAAAATTTCTCACTTTTCTATTGCTCCCTGTCTCTTCTCCGTAATTTATTCCTTGAATGCTCCGAATTTCAATACTTGTTTTAGTATCACCTTATGTGGTAGGACCTCTTCTGCCTTCTAATATTTTTCTGTCCTACTTAATGCTGAATTTTACATATCCCCTCAGTTTCAGTCAACTTGTCTCCTGCTACCGAAAGATCTTAATGAGAGATGATACAGCTACAAACTCAGACACGTGGCAATTGGACAAGTCTCTGGCCTCCCTGCCAATGGAAGGATCTGGGACCCAGGAAAACTGATTACAGAATACAACCATGGAAGCAGGTCAATTTGGAAGTTTCCAGCAGAGTAATCAGAACTGGGAACTCAGACAAGGTTTAAAGGATCAGTCACCTAGTAAATATTAACAATGAAAAGGAGAAGATTTTGATGACCCAAGAAGTCATCTTAACAGTAGGTAACAAGGGTCTTGGAAGTTGAAGCCAAGACCTCGAACAAGTGACTGAGCATTAGTGATCACAGTCATAAAAGATGAGCATGCAAGAGGCACAGGGAACTGAAAGCCAACTCTTTGATTTGTCTTGAGGTCTCCTATGGAGTTATATTAAAGCAGAAACCAGTCTTCCAAGAGGCAGGACTGAAGCTTGAAGGTGAGAATGAGTGAAATCACCTGAATGATGAGAGGAGCAAACGACCAAAAGAGAAGACAGCTCCATCCTTACAGTATAGTCTTCCAGGAAACCAGATACTGTTTCACTCCGCAGCTCAAGTAGTTCGTGTGTGCTCTTTGAGATCTATACTTTCTATTGCAAGACACTAAATTGTATGATAGTAGACTCTGTGGGAAACCCATTAGTTATAGCTTTTTTAGCTGACATTGATTTCAAATATGAGCCAGGAATCATTAAAAACTCATGAAGAAATAGTTTACTAATATTTTAATTAATAAACAAGATCTCAAGTGAGAATTTTTGACTTATCTAAATGAACAAACTATAGAGGCAGTCATGTACATGAGGTACCTGCTAATCTGTCTTATCTGTTCTTAAAGCAATTTCTCAAGGGTTTCTATTAAGAAATCTTTGTTCTTCAAGTTTGTGTTGTATTTAAAAACAGGAGGAGACTTTGCCTTTGAATAAGGCAAGTATTATCTAATCCCAAGTTTCTCTTATTTATACTTAACCTTGTGTGAATCTGAACTAATAAAATTTTTCTAATGAAAATGAATGAGCTTTTTGCTTTATAAATTATAAAGTATCTTAAGAAATTAAGCTGGTCATTTAAACTCTTTTATTCTTTGCAAGTGACGACTGTTAATGTTTAATATTTATTGAACTTAAGAAGTCAGAAACAGAAGAAAGCTAAATTCTGCTAGCAGTAGCTTGTTTTTCTAAGTGCTTTTCAAATATTTTTGTGAACTCATGTTTCTCTAAAGTTTATCAGCATGACTTCTTTGTGGCCTGAGTTTCAAGCATGTACTACCATTGAGAATTTGAGTTTGCTAAAATTCCAGGAACCTGTGTGTACTACTAGCCCAGACCACTTTTACATAAATTTGTGGCATGGGTTTTTTCCAGGCATACAGGGTATGTGACCCGAAACCATAAGGAAGGCATACTGAGAATTCTCAAAGGAAGAATTTTTTTTTTCCCCGTGTACTCATGGCCAAGACCATAAAAGGCAAGCATTCTTATTCTCTCCCTTCTCCAGAATAAGAGAATTCATCCCTGGAATCTGTTCTGCTTAGGATTCCTGGATTTGCCTCTGGGTCTTGCTCTCACCTTGCATAGGACCCCAAGTGTTCCTGTCTGTGATAATCAGCCCATCAAAATATAAAACTTTAAGTCACCAAGGCTAACCAGATGCTTTTAGTGCAAATGCTAACTTTAGCACTAACCTAGAAAGAGATTCACAATTTCTTATTGCTTCCAGTCTTAGTGAAGTTCCCTCACTTTTCTTATAATTATACATTTAAAAAATATTTTATCTATGGATAAAGAAAATGTGATGCATATACATCATGGAATACTATGCAGCCATAAAAAAGAACAAAATCATGTCCTTTGTAGCAACATGGATACAATTGGAGGCCATAATCCCAAGGAAATTAACCCAAGAACAGGAAACCAAATATTGCATGTTCTCACTTGTAAGCAGGAGCTAAACATTCAGCCCACATGGACTTAAAGATGGGGCAGAAAACCAAATACTGCATGTTCTCATAAGTGGGAGCTAAACATCAAGCATACATGGACATAAATACATAAACAATGGACACTGTGAACTGCTAGACAGGGGAGGGAAGGAGGAGTGCACTGGTTAAAAAACTACCTATTGGGTACTATGCTCATTATAACCCGGGTGATGGAATCTACACCCTCAAACCTCAACACCACACAATGTATTCACAATACTCTTGTAACGAAGCTGCACATGCACCCCCTGTATCTAAAATAAAAGTTGAAATTGAATATAAATATTTATATGTAAATATTTTATCCAGAAGTTTAGCTGTTCTTTCACTTCAGGATCCAGTTGGAAGAAGCATCACTCACCTGTGATTTGTACTTCTCGATGTAGAGAGTAAAAGCAAGAGAGCTTGTGAAACCACACAATGGAAGGCTTCTGTTCAGACTGGTGTACTGTTACTTCTGCTCATATTTCACTGGTCAAAACAAATCATGTAGCTGAGCCTGGCCTAAATGGTGTGGGAAAGTATACTCCTCTAAAGCAAGTACTGTATGCACATGGCAGCAGAGATAGATGAAATGTCTTACAGGGAAGGGAAGAATGAGCAATTGGGGATGATAATATGGTCTGCTACCAAAAAAAAAGGTCAGAGGCGGAAGAGAGTACATTAGGGGAATAAGATGATGTGTCCACATCAGGCATGTCATGGTTGAATTGTCTGTGAGACATTCAAACACAGATGCTGAGTAAGCAGTTGGATATACACATACACCTATACACACATACAAACACATGGCTAAGAAGTTTAGGAGATAACTATAAAAGGGAGATATGTATTTTAGAATTATTAACATTAAAAATGATAGTTTAAATCATAAGGAAGTGAATGAATCTTTCAGGGAAAAGAGGGCAGACTTCCACTCTTAGGCAATTTGGACATTGACATTTGCATTCTTCCAATTTTTCTTTAAACACATAGCTGTCTTGGTCTTTCATTTTCTAATAATTTGTGGAGACTTCAATGAATAACTTTCTACTGTAAGAAAAACAACAGTCTCCGTGTGATAAGTAATAACTGAGGCTTAGACTCAGTGTGTGAAGGATACAAAAGGGAGTGGTAGGTGAAGGGACAGAACATGTGCTGTCCAAAGAGGAAGCTGGCACACAGCTCCAGCTAACTATGAACAGGTGGAAGTGCCAGCCAAGATGGTCCAGAGAGTCCAGGTTTTCAAAAAAGATGAAAACATTTAATATATAATCTCCAACTTGTTAAATGTTAAATCCATTTATTTCCAAGTATCACAAGAACCAAAAAAATAATAATTAGTATTACAATACACTATCTGTAGACCAGATTTTATCTGTATAGTCACCAATTTCCAATATCTGATATAAAATGAGAAGAAGGAATAGAGAGAAAGTTAAAAACATTTATGGAATGAGCAATGAAAGAGAAGTTCATTAAGGAAAATGGGAATCACAGATCCCAAGAATATTTTTGACTATTTCAAGAAGAAACTAATCTGGTTATTTTAAGTATTAATGTTTTCCTATTTTTTTAAACATGTATAAAATAAAATACATTCTATATTACTTGAATTAAAAGTTTAGTCCTCTGAGGTAGTGGTGTGTTAAGATAGCACTATAATTTTAAAGAGGTTAGGACATGACCTGAAAAGTGTCTGCATTGCAAATCTTTACGTATTTCTAAACCAACACATTTTATGTACTATAGCTATGCAAAATTATTGTCCTTCAGTAGATAAAATACATAAGGATGTTTATAACAAAATATAATAGAAATGTGAAAAATGTTATTTAATGGTAAAATTTTAATTTTTAAAATAATTGTTTAAAGCCAGAAAATGCCACACTATTTGTGCTAAATCATTGTTCAAGCTATGGGAAATAACTGAGCATCCAGGCATTTCTAACAAACATGCTAAAATTAGACAGGAGATGCATTCGGAGAGACTGACATCAACTTTCAAGGAATGTTAAATGGAGGGTAGCATTTTCTGAGCAACTGTACTCAGCTGCTGAACACTGATCACCTAATGGTGTAAATACCATTTGGACCACAGTAAATAAAACATGCCTCATTAAATGCATGTTTATTCCAAGTAGTCAAAGTCCATAGTCACAAAGACATGGTGAACTTTATAGTTAAATGAGTTATTTTATCAAAAGTAAGATGCATTTAGTTGATTATAAAGATACTAAAAATAAGGAAGAAGCAGAAAGAAAAAGAAGCAGAAAATTTATTTAAGGAATAATTCAGATTTCTAAAGTTTCTCAGCCATAATCCCTAAGATCAAAAGACTTGGCAACAGTAATAGTAATAAAGGCTGAAAAAAGAAATATTTACCCATTACTGCAAAGTCAACCACAAAAGGCAAAAAACATTGGTCCATAACACTGAGCCAGAAATGAAAAAAAATGTTTATGAGTATATCTCTCATTAGCATATTTCTGAAGAATATGTATTGTTATCTGTTTTTAAACCCTAGAAAATCCTTGGAAAAACTTTCATAAAGTGCATTAGAATCAATTAGTTATCATTACCAGAAACTATAATGTAGTTGATCATGTTTGGCTACATATAACAGAAACCACTTTGAGTTTTGTTTGTTTTGATGTACCTGTATTATTTTCCTCTCCCTTATATTTTGTTTGGTGTCAGAGTCCTCAATTTCTTTGGAAAATTGTTTCTTACCCTAGCCTGGAGGGTGGGGTGTTAAAAATCACAGTGTCTCACTAGCCAGGATCATCCCAGCTCTGGTCCTCGGAAACAGGAGAGGAATGAACAGGACCAGTGCTAGGGTATCCACTTTGCCTTGTAATACCACAAAATAAACCAGTCCTCTCTTTCTTTTGGGAAACTTACTAGGCTGAGATAAGCCCTTCCTGAAGGAAGCTTGTGGTCATGGTAGAGAATGAAACTATAATTATAAAAAAAGATAAGTGATGAAGAAGGAGATAATCCTGAAGAGCTCATTTAAATCCCTGGATCTAGTCTCCCTAAAATATAAAATAAATGCTATTATTTTCTTAAGCCAATTTGAATTAAATTTTAATAAAGAGAAATATTTACATAAATTTTTAACATTTAATAACAACTCTCCATAATAATAATAGCATTTGGATAAATTTACAGGCAATCCATAAGCCAGTTATGAGGCATAATTTCACTTCTTAAGCGACTTTTGAATCTCTACAAAAATTGCTACATGAACATTTCAAAGACTCACTACCTGTTATGTGCTGAATGTTTGTGTCGCCGCAAAATTCATATACTGAAATCTTACCTCCTAATATGATGGCATTTGGAAGTGAGGTCTTTCGTGGGTAATCAGAATTAGATGAGGTCATGAAGGTGGAGCTCTCATGAATAGAATTAGTGTCCTTAAAAGAGTCTTGAAAGAGAGTTTCCTCTTTCATCACACGAAGACACAGAGAGAAGACCACATATGAAGGAGGAATCAGGCCATCACCAGACACTGAATGCTTTGATCTTGGATTTACCAGTTTCCAGAACTGTGAGAAATAAATGCTTGTGGTTTAAACCACCCAGTTTACAGTATATAATTATAGCAACCTAAGCTAACTAAGACACTAACCTTACCTGACTCTTTCAAGGAAAATACATATTTAGCAATGAAAAATTATTGAGATTTGAAAGAAAAAAACCAAGATCTGTATAATTCATGAGCTGCAGAGTTCATCTCCAAAATATCTAGAATTTCCTATATTCAGTATGTATATAAATAAGTTTGACACATGATGTGGTTTAGCTCTGTGGCTGCAACCAAATGTCATGTAGAAATATAATCCACATATGTTGGGGGAGGGGTCTGGTGGGAGGTGATTGAATCATGGGAGCAGACTTTCCCCTTTCTGTTATTGTGATAGCGAATGAGTCTCACAAGATCTGATTGTTTAAGTGTGTAGCACTTCCCCCTTCACTCTCTCTTCTGTTCTGCCAAATGAAGACTGCACCTGCTTCCCCTTTGCCTTCTTCTATGATTGTAAATTTCCTGAGGCCTCCCAAGACATGCCTCCTGTACAGCCTGCAGAACTGTGAGTCAATTAAACCCCTTTTCTCCATAAACTACCCAGTCTCAGGTATGTCTTTATAGCGGCATAAAAACAGACTAATACAGAAACTTGGTACAAAAGAAGTGAGGCATTGCTATAAAGATACTGAAAATGGGGAAGCAACTTTGCAACTACATAATGAGCAGAGGTTGGAACAGTTTGGAGAGCTCAGAAGAAGACAGAAAGATGAGAAAAACTTTGGAACTTCCTAGAGACTTTTTAATTTTTTCTGACCAAAATGCTGAACATGACATAGATATTCAAGATGTAAATTAGCCAGGTGTGGTGGCACAGGTGTATAACCCCAGCTACTTGGGAGGCTGAGGCAGGAGAATTGTTTGAACCTGGGAGGTGATAGTTGCAGTGAGCCAAGATTGCATCATTGCACTTCAGCCTGGGAAACAAGAGCAAAACTGCATCCCCTAAAAATAAAATTTAATAAAAAAAAAAAAAGATGTGGTCTGGCTGCTTGTAAAAGCCTATGCTTATTAGCATGAACAAAGAAATGAACTGAAACTGGAACTTATCACAAAAATATGGAAAATCTGCAGCCTGACTGTGCAGTAGAGGAGAAAAACCCATTTTCTGAGGAGAAATTCAAGGCTGCAGAAGAGTTGAATGTTAATAGTCAAGACAGTGGGAAAAATGCCTTCAGGGCAGTTCAGACACCTTCACAGGAGCCCCTCCTATCACAGGCCTGGAGGCCTAAGAGAGAAAAGTGGTTTCATGGGCCGGGCACAGGGCCCCATGCTCTATGTAGCCTCAGGACATGGGACCTTGCATCCCAGGCATTCCAGCTCCAGCCATGGCTAAAAGGGACCAAAGTAATGGTCAAGCCATTGCTTCAAAGAGTGTAAGCCCAAAGCCTTCATGGCTTCCATGTGGTGATGGCCTGAGGGTACACAGAAGGCAAAAGTTGAGATTTGAAAGCCTCTTTCTATATATCAGAGGATGTATGGAAACACATAGATGTCCAGGTAGAAGTCTGCTGCAGTGGCAGAACCATCATGGAGAACCTCTACTACAGCCTGCAGCCCCTTTGTTTTGGCCAATTTCTCCCTTTTGGAATGAGAGCCTTTACCCAATGCTTGTGCCCCAACTGTATCTTGGAAGTAACTAACTTGATTTTGATTTTACAGGCTCAGAGGCAGAAGGGACTTGCCTTGTCTCAAATGAGACTTTGGACTTGGATTTTTAAGTTAATGTTGGAATGAGTTAAGACTTTGGGGGACTGCTGGTAAGGCATGATTATGTTTTGGAATGTGAGAAGGACATGTGATGTGGGAGAAGCTGGGGGCAGAATAATATGGTTTGGCTCTGAGTCCCCACTTAAATCTCATGACAAATTGCAATCCCCATGTGTTGGGAGAGAGCCCTCATGGAAGGTAATTGAATCATGAGGGAAGACTTCCCCTTGCTGTTCTTGCAGTAATGAATGAGTTCTCACAAGATCTGGTTGTTTAAAAGTGTGTAGTGCTTCCCACTTTGCTCTCTCTCTCCTGCTGTACTATGTGAAGACTGCCTGCTTCCCCTTCAACTTCTGCAATGATCGTGTAACTTTCCTGAGTCTTCCCCAGCCATGCCTCCTGTGCAGCTTGTAAAACTGTGAATCAATTAAGCCTCTTTTCTCCAAATTATCTGGTCTCAGGAATGTCTTTATGGCAGTGTGAGAACAAACTAATACAACATGTAACTCATGACAAAATACGTTTCTCCATATCTTAAAAAAATGTAATGCCTAGTTGTTTTCTAGGAATTGGCTGTATCTACGCTTCTATGCCTGTGAGTAGTGGTAAATTCTTAATCCTCTGGAGCAGCCAGAAAAATTCTAGAGAAAATCCTGGACAGCATTTTTTTGTGTAAACTCCCAGCTGCGCAGAATAAAGGTTATATTCAGCATTATTGGAAATGACTCAAAGGAATTTTTTTGTGATAACTGTGTAAATGTAATGCAAACAGAAATTTATCTATAGAAAAGTGTTAGAATGTAGCCAGGGGCAGTGGCTCATGCCTGTAATCCCAGCACTTTGGGAGGCCAAGGTGGGCAGATCATGAGGTCAGGAGTTCAAGACCAGCCTGGCCAACATGGTGAAACCCTGTCTCTACTAAAAACACAAAAATTAGCTGGGCATGGTGGTAGGTGCCTGTAACCCCAGCTACTTGGGAGACTGAGGCAGGAGAATTGCTTGAACAATTGGGAGGTGGAGGTTGCAGTGAGCTGA
>NW_016107445.1:518220-564578 GCF_001604975.1 Cebus imitator
AAAAAAAAAAAAGTGTTAGAATGTAAAGGTAATCTTCCCTTCCTAAGTGTTACAATTTCATTTTATTAATATCTAGGGAGCATTTATATATACATTTAGTATATTTAGTGTATACTTAATATAAAAAATGAATGTGATATAATCTCTGTCACTTAGAAATTTAAAGCCTATTGAGACTTCTTTTCCCACTATTCCTAATATCTCACTGAGTAGCCAATGACATCAATGCTGTATAGATTATTAAGAAAAGTGCTTTCTCTAGTGGAGCCATCCAGGCACTGTCCCAATAAATACTTCATGAAATTGATTTATCTGTAGGATTGGTTTTGTGTAGAGTTACTGTTGTGGTACAAGGCTGTGTCTCATTCTCTTTGTTGTAATAGTTCATTCCACTTATCCACTGTTGCCACCATCACCTGATGAAAGTATTCCAAAAATTTTGGAAAATGGGTGGAGAGGATTCATAAATTCCTTGTACTATCTTTGAAACTTTTCTGAAAATCTAAAACTATTATAAAATTTTTATTTTTAAAACCCTAGATATTTATATAATGAGTTTTTATGCAGGCATTTTCAAAAACATTTTGCCAGCAATTACCAATAGTCCAAAAATCTTCAAACACTGAAAACCAACATAAAATGTACCTTCTATATTTTCCTCAGATAAAAACAGAAATGAGATTTTCTTTTTTATCTCAAATTTTATTTTAGGTTCAAGGAATACATATGTAGGTTTGTTACATGAGTATATATAGTGAGACATTGGGGTTTGGGGTACAAATTATCCTGTCACCCAGGTGGTGAGCATAGTATCCAATAGGTAGTCTTTCAGCCCTTCCTCCCTCCCTCCTTCTCCCTCTTAGTAGTCCCCAGTGTTTATTGTTCCTATCTGTATGTCTATGTACACAATGCTTAGCTCTCATAAGTGAGGACATGCAGTATTTTGTTTTCTGTTTCTGTGTTAATTTGCTTAGGATACTGGCCTCCAGCTGTAGCCATGTTGCCAAAAAGGACACGATTTTATTCTTTTTTGTGGCTGAATGGTATTCCATGGTGAATATGTACCACGTTTTCTTTATCCAGTCCACCACTGATGGGCATCTAGGTTGATCATGTCTTTGCTACTGTGAAAAGCACTGCAATAAACGTACGAGTGCATGCGTCTTTTTGATCAAATAATTTATTTCCCTTTGGGTATATACCAAGTAATTAGATTGCTGGGTCAAATGGTAGTTCTATTTTAAGTTATTTGAGAAATCTCCAACCTGGTTTCCACAGTGGTTGAACTAATTTACATGCCCAAGAATAGTATATAAGTATTCCCTTTTCTCCACAACCTTGCCAATATCGATGTTATTACTTTTTAATAATAGCCATCATGACTGGTGTGAGATGGTATCTCATTGTGGTTTTGATTTGCATTTTTCGAATGATTAGTGACATTAAGCATTTTTTCATATATTTCTTGCCTCCATGTAAGTCATATATGTCTTCTTTGGGAAGTGTCTGTTCATGTCCACTTTTTAGTGGCGTTGTTTTCTACTTGTTGTATTGCTTATGTTCCTTATAGATTCTGAATATTAGACCTTTATCAGATGCATAGTTTGCAAACATTTTCTCCCATTCTGTAGTTTGTCTCTTTACTCTATTGATAGTTTATTTGCCTGGGCAGAAGCTCTTTAGCTTAAGTAGGTCTCACTTGTCAATTGGTGTTTCTGTTGTAGTTGCTTTTGAGGACTTAGCCATAAAGTCTTTGCCAAAGCCAATGTGCAGAATCGTATTTCCTAGGTTTTCTTGCTGGATTTTCATAGTTTGAGGGTTTGTATTTAAGTCATTAAGCCATCTTGAGTTAATTTTTGCAAATGGTGAAAGGTAGGCTGCAGTTTCATTCTGGTTAGCCAGTTATCCCAGCACCATTCATTGAATAGACAGTCTTTCCCTCATTGCTTGTTTTTGTTGAGTTTGTCAAAGATCAGACGGTTGTAGGTGTGTGGCTTTATTTCTGGGTCCTCTATTCTGTTCCAATTGTGTTTGTGTCTGTTTTTGTACCAGTATCATGCTGTTTTGGTTACTGCAACCTTGTAGTACAATTTGAAGTTGTGTAATATGATGCCACCAGCTTTATTCTTTTTGCTTAGGATTGTTTTTGGCTTTTTGATATTGGTCAATTCAGGCTTTCAACTTCTTCCTGATTCAGTCTTGGGAGATTGTGTGTTTCTAGGCATTTAGATTTTCTCTAGATTTCCTCTAGATGTTCTGGTTTGTATACATAGAGGTGTATATAATAGTCTCTGAGGATATTTTGTATTTCCATAGCATCAGTTATAATGTTGCCTTTGGCATTCTGATTCAGCGTGTTTGAGTCTTCTCTCATTTCTTTCTTAATATAGCTAGTGGTCATCAATCTTGCTTACTCATTCAAATAATCCACTTTTCATTTCATTGATCCCTGTATGAATTTTTGCCTCTCAGTTTCATTCAGTTCTCCTCTGATTTTAGTTATTTCTCTTATTCTATTGGCTTTGGAATTAGTTTGTTCTTGTTTTTCTAGTTACTCTAGATGTGATGTTAGCTTATTACTTTGAAATATTTCTAATGTCTTTTTTTTTTTTTTTTTTTTTTTTTCTTTTTTTTTTTTTTTTTTTTTTTTTTTTTTTTTTTTTTTTTTTTTTTTCGGCAGCAGCTTTTTTAATTTGAACACTTTCTTAAGGACACGCCTTCAGTACAGTTAACAAATGGTTACACTTGAAGTCTGCTGAGAGCAGAGCTCAAGATCCACAACTGCAAAGGCCACTGCTGGCTCACTTCCTCACAGGCAGTATTACCTTTCAGAGCTGAGTAAGGCTGTGCTCTATGCCACAATACTTGTTATTGAGTGGACATGAGGTGCAAGTTTAGCACCTTAAAGGGAGAAAAAACTAGATTAGTATGCAGAATGTGACTTTGTTCTCAGTTCTCTTTAAGTCTTTTTTTCATACTTGCCAATGAGTTCTGAAAGGTAGTACTATACCTGCTTAGAAATGGCTGAGTGACTGCCAATTTAAAACCACATAAAGTAGGTTACAGGTAAGAGGTAAATCAGGTTAGACATGCGTGAGGACATGTATGCACAGACTGAATATAAACACAGGAACACTCGTGAAACCCGACTGATTCTTCTGGGCTAAATCCTGCCTTCTCAATCAGTTCCCATTTATGCTGAAAACCCAGCTGAAAGAACTGTTTCCTCCCTGTACAGGGTCACAGTAGTTTGTTTCATACCAGAAACGCATTGTCAAACAAAATTTCTAATGTCTTGATGCAGGCATTTAATGCCATAAACTTTCCTCTTAACATTGCTTTTGCTGCATCTCAGAGATTCTGGCGTGCTGTGTCTGTTTTATTTTTTAAAAATGTTTTATTCCTGTCTTAATTTTGTTGTTTACCCAAAAGTCATTTGATATGGTTTGGTGGTGTCCGCACCCAAACCTCATCTTGAAATGTAATTCCCACAATTCCCACATGTTGTGTGAGAACCTGGTAGGATGTGATTGAATTATGGGAGTGGATCTTTCCTGTGCTGTTCTGGTGATACTGAATGAGTCTCATGAGATCTGATGGTTTTAAAAATGGGACTTTACCTGTGCAAGCTCTCTTCTCTTGTCCACCACCATGTATGGTGTGCCATTCACCTTGTACCATGATTGTGAGGCCTCCCCAGCCACTTAGAACTGTAAGTCCAATAACCTCTTTCTTTTGTAAATTGTCCAGTCTCAGGTATCTCTTTATCATCAGTATAAAAATGAACTAATACAGCATTCAAGAGCACTTTTTTCAGTTTCCATGTAATTGGGTGGTTTTGAGAGAACTTCTTAGTACTGATTTCTACTTTTATTCCACTGTGGCCCAAAAATATGGTTGGTATTATTTTGATGTTTTTAATTGATTAAGATTTGCTTTATGGCTGAGCATGTGGTCAGTCTGAGAGTATGTTTCATGTGCAGATAAGAATGTATATTCTCTGGTTGATGGGTAGAGTGTACTGTAGATGTCTATTATGTCCAATTGGTCAAGTGTTGAACTTTCTTTGTCAGTTTTCTTCCTTGATAATCTGTCTAATGCCATCAGTGGAATCATAAAGTACCCCACTATAATTGTGTGGCTGTCTAAGTATTTTTATAGGTCTAGAAATACTTGTTTTATGAATTTGGTTGCTTCATTGTTGAGTATGTATATATTTAGGATAGTTAAGTCTTCTTGTTGAATTAAACACTTTATCATTATGTAGTGCCCTTCTTTGTCTTTTTTTACTGTTGATGTTTTAAAGTCTATTTTGTCGAAGAATAGTAACCCCTGATCTGTTTTTGTTTTCCACTTATATGATAGATCTTTCTCCAACCCTTTGAGACTATGGGTGTTGTTACGTGTGGGATAAGTCTCTTGAAGGCAACAGATGAACGGGTCATGCTTTTTTATCAAACTTGCTGCTCTTTGCCTTCTTAGTGAGGTGTGAAGACCATTTACATTTATGGCTAATATATATTGTGAGGTTTTAATTCTATCATAAAGTTGTTAACTGGTTGCTTTGTAGTTGCTATTGTGTAGTTGTTTTATAGGTCTGTGGGCTATATACTTAAGTGTGATTGTGTGGTAGTAGATACTGTTCTTTTGTTTCTATGTTTAAACTCCCTTACATAATCTCATGTAAGGCTGGTCTAAAGGTAACAAATTCCCCTAGTGATTTCTTATCTGAACAAGATTTTATGCTTCTCTCATTTATGAAGCTTAGTTTGGCAGGATATGAAAATATTGATTGCAATTTCTTTTCTTTGAGAATGCTGAAAATAGGCTCCCGATCTCTTCAAGCTTGTAAGATTTCTTCTGAGAAGTCTGCTTTTAGCGTGTTGGAGCTTCCTTTGCATGTAATCTAACCTTTTTCTCCAGCTATCTTTCAGGCTTTTTCTTTAGCATTGACCTTAGTCAGTCTGATGATGTTTATTTTGTATAGTATCTAGCAAATATTCACTGAATTTCTTGCATCTGGATACAAGAAATCTTTAGCAAGATTAGGAAAATATTCTTGAATTATTCCCTCAAATATATTTTTCAGGTTAACTTTGTAACCTTTTCTTTCAGGAATGTCAATAGTTTATAGATTTGGTCATTTTACATAATCTCCTATTTCTTGGAGACTTTGTTCATTTTTTTAAATGATTTTAATTTTTGTCTGACTGAATTAGTTTAGAAGAATAGTTTTTAAGCTCTGAAATTCTTTCTTCTTGGTTTAGTCTATTTAATAAAACTTACAATTGTGTTTTTAAATTTCTTAAGCAAATTTTTAATTCAGAAATTCTGGTTGATTTCTTTTTAAGAGATTTATCTCTTCCTTAGTTTCCTGGTTTACTTTAGATGTTTCTTGGTGTTGATTTTAAATCTTGTGTTGGATTTCATCAAGTTTCCTTGAAATCTATGCTTTGAATTCTTTAACTGTCATTTCTGAGTTTCCATTTTTGTTAGGGACCATTTCTGGAAAGCTAGTTTGATCCTTTGGTGGTGTTGCAACATTCAGATTTTTCATGGTGCCAGGATTTTATACTAGTTCCTTCAAATCTGGAGAAAAATGTGTTGGGTAGGGTCTTTTAGCTTTACTTCTACAGCCCTTTGCACTTCCATCAGCAGATTTTATATTGTGCCGTGTGGTTTGACTTACAGGCCAGTAGACAGCACTAGCAAGTAATAGCCACTGTGGCACAAGCAGGTAGTCATGTACTTATTCTTTCTTTACCATGAGGTGCTTTCTGTTATCTTGGGTGAAGGGCTGGACAGTGAAGTACCTGGTGCCATGAGCTTCCTGTTCCATGGGGGTTAGGGGACACAGCTGGGTTGAGCTGTCATCCTGAGCTTGTCTATGAATACATAGATGGCAAGTGTAAACACCAGCTCTGACAAGGGTGGCTAGGAAGATCTCCTGATGAAATGTGCTGATGTCTCTGTGTGGGGGAGTTGCAGCAGCTCCCCATCCTAGATAGGCAGGAACTTGATCTGTTTCCATATAAAACTTCTGATCCAAAGCTTATGATCCTAGTTCAAATGCAAACTGCAGTCTAACTCTGGACTACAATGTGGTTGAAAGCCATAAGAAACACCTGTTACACCACTCTCTGTGGAAGCAGTTTCAGGGTATAATCTTGTCACCCAATCTGATACATATAGCTTCATGGCTCTCCTTTTCTCCAATGTGACAGTACTTTTGCTTCTTGTAAAGGGGTGGCTCCACCTTTGGACCAATGCAAGTGGTTGTTGGTTGTAGAAGTATCAGCTGGTTTGGTCAGCTTGACCTCAGACACTTGGGGAATTGGCCAGATGCCAGCTGAACTGGAATGGAGTAAGTAGATCCCCAGTTCCCAGGCCCCAGATGGCCCACTAGACAGCATGTATGACTCCTGAAGGGCCTGGAGCAAAGTCAGGCTAGCCCAGAAGTCAAGTGCTGGCTGTGATGGGGAGGGGTGGCCTGGTCCCCAGATCAACAACCAAACTCTCAGGCAGGGGCAGATGAAACACTTAAGTGGTGGAGGATCTGAGGAGATATTACAGGCCTGTGGGGATTGGGTTTTCAGAATGGCTCTAGGCCACAGGTGAAATGTTCAGGTGCTGGCAGTGCAGCTGTGCTGTGGGCTTTCCACTGGGGAAGGCAGGACCCCTCAGCTGGAGCAATGAAGACTGGCAGCTGTAGGGCATGTGATACACTTGCACTTCCCTCTTACCCAAGAGGGTGCTAGACTTTGCTGTTAGTAGCATGCAAAGGTACCAAACCTCATCTATTACCTCTGGGAGTTTTGTCCCAGAGGAATATGGAGTTGTGACCAACGACAATGTTTGAATTGAGGGCAGGGCCACTGTGCTGGGAGCCCAAGCTGTAGAGACTTGCCTGGCAAGAAACAGCAGGGCAGTCTGGCCACTCCTCAGCACTGTGGCTGCATCCTCTATCTGGGGGACAGCTGTTGACACCAGGCTTCTCAGGGATCCAAGGCCTGTGGGGATTCACATGGGCTTAAACAGTGCCTGTGCAAAGACTCCAGGTGGCTCTCTGTATTGGCCTGGAGGGTAGAGGTGTCAGAGAGGTTCTCCCATGCCCAGGATTGCAAGGTTCACAGCAGAAGCATGGATCCCCTGGGGACACTCACTCACTCATCATTTCTCCACATTAGGGGGCCTCCGCTGGCTCCACACCAGTTCCGGATAGGAAGCTGCCTGGCTTCACTTCTCTGTTTGTTCTTTGTTGTTCCTGCCACTTCTCTGGTGAATCAGAAATTATACCTTTGATGACTCACTTGAAGAGCAAGTATTTACACTCTACCTTGTTTCTCTGTGTGAGAGTGAATTAACCGAAGCACATTAGCTGATTCTAAGTCAGCCATCTTCAAGATTTTTTTAAAGGTAATTTTTTCCCCATTATTTTTCAACACATGTTCTGGAACCACAAAATTAGTGAAGCTTGCTGATCATCTTCCAGTATTTCACAAAGTGGTATTTTTGGCATTTTATTAAGACAATTCTCTTTAGTATAAAACGGTCTCATATTTTAAACCCTTGCCCCATAGCACTCTTCAGCTATTGTGACAACAAAACAGCTCTACATACTTCCAAACAGCTGCTGGGAAGACGTATAATACCGTACCATTGGTCCAATGCCTATTTTTTACAAAAGGGTAAATAGAAGTCCAGAAAAGTTAGATGGCTCAATTAAGGTCCCAGAGCTAGCAACTTTCAAACTAGCAAGTAGACTTTTCTTACTATTCTAAAGATACAATGAAAGTTTTTTTAATGCCATAGCATTCCTTTCAAGTTTTCTGAGCTTTTGGTGTTTGGATTTAATTTGAATTAATAAAGCATGTTCTCAAACAAGAAAGTTCAAGGTCTATGTGGAATTAAGTTGGCCATATATAAAGATGGATTTAGTAACTGGTTTTAAATTACTAATAGGTTTCTCAAAATTTTAATTTTATATTAATATGAGCATATATGTCTCATGACTCTTCAAGACAACTTGATAAAATAGTTAAATATTTAAAGCAAGCAATAAAGCAGGCAGAGAGGATGGGAAAAGGTCCCATTTCTTTTCTTTTCTTATTAGAGAGAGTCTTGCTCTGTTGCCAGGCTGGAGTGCAGTGGTGTAATCTTGGCTCACTGTAATCTCTGCCTCCTGGGTTCAAGCAGTTCACCAGCCTCAGCCTCCACAGTACCTGGGACTACAGGCACACACCACCATACCCGGCTAATTTTTTGTATTTTAGCAGAGATGGGGTTTTACTGTGTTGGCCAGGATGGTCTCGATCTCCTGACTTTGTGATCCACCCATCTCAGTTTCCCAATATGCTGGGATTGCAGGCATGAGCCACCGCGCCTGGCCAAAACATCCCATTTCTTTCCAGTGAAGTCACAGTAGATAAATGACTGCAAGAACTGGATTAGTGGGAACAACGTGTTACCTGACTGTGGACCTAAAAGGGGAATTCAATATAACCAGAGTGAGGGTACAGAGAGGAAGACCAAGGGTTAAGTCGGCAAAGAATGTATTAGTTAGACCACCCCTCATGTAAAGATAATTAAAGAATATTCAGGCTTAGGAAAAGAAACTGAAGGACAAGGAAAAGAAAACATAAACCTGAAGATTCAGAGAAAGGACGAGCCCACAATTTTTGCATAGTACCAAAGCAGAAAATATTTCAGAAAACTCCTTGGAGTTCACAGTCTCATGGAAGAATTAAAATAGACTCTCAGACAAAAGGTACTACTTATGAGGCACTACCTGTATCAAAGTCATAGAACAATAAAAATTTATATGATGAAAAGCACAGCTTCTAATATGCATAATAAAATCTGTTAGAAACACGAAGAAACTGAGGAAAATCACACAAATTTTCATAGAAGATTTCAATACATCATACATGTTTGGGCTGTTATAACAAAATATCATAAACTATGTAGCTTTTAAACAACAGAAATTTAATTCTCACATTTCTAGGGGCTGAGAAGTCTAAGATCAAGTTGCCAGCATATTTGATGTCTGATAAGGACTCACTTTCTGGTTCACAGATGGTGCCTTCTAGCTGTGTCTTCACATGGTGGAAGGGACAAAGGAGCTCTCTGAAGCCAATTTATAAGAGCACTGATCTCATTCACCTCCCAAAGGTCCTAAGTCCTAACACGATAATATTGGTGATTAAGTTTCAACATATAGATTTGCAGAGGAACACAAATATTCAGACCATAGCATCATGCTTTGACAATTCAAGGGATTTCTCTTTAAAAACTCAGAAAATATTGGAAAGTCTAAGATTAACCTAACTAATAAAGTTTAGTTTAGATAGACAATAGATAATTTGTAATAGAAAATATTCTTTTCAATAATTCATGAAACAGAAATTAATTATCTACAGGGACAAAAAACTTTATGCCAGAGTAGAAGTGGTAGGAGTCATATCTTCTAACTAAAATGTAATAAAACTGTAATTTAATGATAATGCTTAAACAAAAAGACTTGCCTTTGTGAAAAATGGAAAACATGTCTTAAATAATTATTGGGTTAAAAGGAAATCAAAGCTTCCGGTAAAGAATATTGAGAAAATTTGAAAAAATAAAAACTCTTTCTCTTAAGATGTGACAAAGCTATACTGGGGCAAATTCATAACCTCTGATGCTTAAATTACTTTACAGATAAATATAAAAAGAACAAGTGCTTCAACAAAATAAAATGTAAAATGTTAGAGTTACAAAAATACTAAGTCAAACTAGAAACTGAGAGGAAATTGTGGTTTGATCACTAAAAGCAAAAACTTGTTCTTTGGGGAAAATTGTTTTGAAAGAATATCTCTTAAGCCCTTTCTCTGGTCTAAGAATTAGTGGAAAGGAAATATAAATATATTTCTGGAAATGTTACTGATGCTATCTTTGGTCCCATACTGTTCCCTGAGTATTCAATGTTATCACTGATTTAGAGCCTGAAGTAACCATAGGTCATAGATCCAAAAGGCACCCACTCCCTGACAAGCTCATGCTTCCTTATAACCTGAATTCTACTTGCTTTTCCTTTGCACAGTTTTTGTCCCGTGAACACTATCCATGAACAACCAGAGATTCTCTCAATATGCTTATAATCAATTTTTCTTAAGCCATAACTACTACTCCTGTGTTTAACATGAATAGATAAATCTATTTCTCTATCTGGATCTCTGAGTCCAAGCTAAAATCAGTATCCTTCTGATATGTTCTCATACCTCTCCCTCACTGTTCTGGTGGCCCTCTGCTGCCCCCTCTTGGGTCTAGGCTACTTTTTCCAGCACTGTGCTGTGTGGCTTAAGCCTCTTAATAAAACCTCTAAGTGTTTTTGAAATACCTCTGTAACCAATGCAGAGTTGGTGAGTCTTAGCTTTTAGTAATACAATAAAATTACAAAGGTTTTCAGTACTTATAATTCTAACATATAAATAAAGAAAATTTGCTGGTTGTAAAAACAGCATATTTATTTCTACCAAGTAGCTTCAGAAACTCAGTTCAAATCTTTCCAGATTAACCTTAGTTTTCTAGATAAAAGTAAGGTACAGAAATAATGAATGTTCCCAATAATTCAGTGATTCTTGATATTTTGAGTCATAAATGGCTACAAAATCAGATGAAAACCATAACTCAGAAGAGTGTGTTTTCAAAGGCCATGCACCAGGACACTGAAATGTTCTTCCACAATCTATTTTCAAGGAAGGACTTGTTGTACCAGTAGTGAGGGGTGCTATCTGCAGACATCTTTCAGCTGTCCACATCTTCAGGAAGACTTGGTTTTCCCAAGGCCACATGTCCCTCTTAGAGCCCTACATTAATGCATAATTGTTATAGTAGGTAGCTAGCCAGGCATGAGCTGGGCAGGAGAGGGCTCCCTCAACTCCAACAGAAATGTCAGGTGACCATCAGGGGATAGTCAGGCAATTGCTACACTGCCTCTCTAAAATAATAATAGGTGCTTCCCAATAAGCTCAGGACTTTGGTGAGTGAGCTCAAGCATAAACAATAAGAGGCAAAATGGTGGAGTTTAACTGGTATATGACCGTTCAGGGGCATGCCACTGGTAAAGAGAAGAATGCCTCAAGTGAGAATGCATACAACTCTAGTAACACTCTGCCCAGGAGGAGAGGCAGCCCCAAGGCAAGAATAAAATAAAAAAGGACGCAAGTTCGTGTGGCAGTATGTCAAGATATAAAACCCCAAGTCAAAAGGTCAAACCCCATATTTGTCCTTCAAGTTGCCTGCTTGGGACTCTTCCAAGTGTACTTTTCTTCCTGATTTAAAGTTTTTAAATAAACTTTCACTCCTGCTCTAAAACTTGTCTCAGTGCCTTCTTCTGCCTTATGCCCCTCAAATTTTTTCTTTTGAGGAGGCAAGAATTGAAGTTGCTGCAGAACAGTATAGATTCACTGTCACTAACATAATCACTGCTGGGTGATCTTAGCCCCATTCAGGTAACTATAAAGGGTCATTCTAGTTCTAGAGCTTCCCCATGGAGTGAGCTGAGGCTACAGCTGGGTCTGTATGACACCACAACCTCTTCCTCTGCCTACTTGTATTGGGCCATTTTTGCTAGCTATAAAGAAATAGCTGAGTTTGAGGAATTTATAAAGAAAAGAGGTTAAATTTGGTTATGGTTCTGCAGGCTGTACATGAAGCATAGTGCTGGCATCTTCTGGTGAGGGCCTCGGGAAGCTTACAGTCATGGTGGAAAACAAAGGGGACCCAGTAAGTCTGTCACATGATAAGAATGGGAGCAAGAAAGAGAGAAGGGAGAGGTCTCTGATTCAAAACAACCAGATCTCTGTGGAAAACAAAGGGGACCCAGTAAGTCTGTCACATGATGAGAATGGGAACAAGAAAGAGAGAAGGGAGAGGTCTCAGATTCAAAACAACCAGATCTCTGTGTGAACTGAGAGGAAACTCACTCATCACCGAGAGGGTGGTGCTTTAAACCAGTCATGAGGGATCTTTCTCCATGATCCAATCACCCCACCAGTCCCCACCCCCAACACTGGCAATCATATTTCAGTATAAGATTTGGAAGAGATAAACATCCAAACCATACTACTACTCCTGTTTTCTTTCCCTTCCTGCTACTTGTAGTGATATCTTTTGTTAAGGGCATACCTTAATAAACATCTCTTGCTAAACTTCATCTCAGAGTCTCCTTCCTGAAGAGCCCCACATGTGACAACTACAAACATAACTCTATAAAGCAGCACTTTTTCTTTTTCCTGGAAATTATTCAAAAGCTACAAGAAGAAGCTTTTATAAGTTTGCAAACCATTTTTGGAGGACTTACACACAATTGAATGACTCTATAAATCAGCATTTTCCCTTTTTCTTGGAAATTATTCAAAAGCTACAAGAAGAAACTTTCATAAGTTTGCAAACTATTTTTGAAGAATTTGGATGCATATTTAACTTCCAGACTCCATTTTATATCAAACACTATCAAAAGCAAATTACTATTTTTAGATACACAACAAAGGCAGTGAAAACAAGAATCCCTGTTGATAAATCTCAAGAGCAGAGACCCAATGAAAATAGATCTCAAAAAATACCAGCAAAATATACTTCCTGAAAGTGTGCGTACACTGTGAAGTGAAAAAGTAATATTCTTTTTTTGTGACCGTTAGTACAAAGACTGGATAGATTGAGTTGACATGTCTTTCTTCCTAAAAAGGCCTGGGGCTATAAAAAGAATTATACAGAAAAATCATATTTACTGGAAGTAACATGACTCTGTAACAGAAAAGGAGAAAGCTTTTGCTCTATAAAAATTAGCCAGAAACTGTATCGTTGCTTCCTATCCCCAAAGAAACCTCTTACAAATGGCCAGTCCAGGAAAGCCTAACTCATTCAATGATGAGTAATATTTTAAAAGGAGAAAGTCCATTTTTAAATTACTATTTTAGCCAGGCTCATCCCTGTAATCACAGCACTTTGGGAGAATGAGGCAAGTGAATCACTCGAGGTCAGGAGTTCAAGACCAGCCTGGCCAGCATGGCAAAACCCCATTTCTCCTAAAAATACAAAAATTAGCCAGACGTGGTGGTAGTTACCTGTAATCCCAGCTACTAAGGAGGCTGAGGAGAGAGAATCAATTCAACTTGGGAGGCAGAGGTTGAACTGAGCCAAGACTGCACTATTGCACTTCAGCCTGTGCAACAGAGTGAGACTCGTCTCAATAATAATAATAATAATAAATCAAATACTATTTTTAAAAGTCTCTTTTTTTCCCCTTTCCACTTCCTTTCTTAAAAAAAATCTATTAATTCCTTTTACTTCCTATTGTTTGAGGCAGCTAACACAAGTGGAAACTGTAGGACCAAGGAAACTCTTGGGGCTGTTGAGGTGGATAGGGCCTAGTAGGCAACTTACTGAGTCAGGAGTTGGAATATATACAGGAGGAAAAAGCAAATAAGTGAATAAATTGAGAATAATGAGAAACAAGTTCCTCATTATTGGATAAAGGAGTTACAAATTGCCAGAATCATCCCTGTGGTATTAAGTTTCAATTGGAGTTATCACTGGGAACACACAATTTCTTAAATAGACAGATAGATAGACAGATAGATATAGAAGTAAATACAATGTTCGTGTATGTGAGTGACAGACATTTTCTACTTCTGCCTAGTGGGAAAGCCTAGAAGCAACTACTCCCAGGAGCAGTGAGCGGACGTAGTGCTCAGATATTGGTTTCTAAGTATCATTCTTCCTTAATGTAGAACAAGACCTCCTTAGAGAAAGGAAAGAATAATATGAACTGGTTTGAGAACAGCCTGAGCAACATGGTAAAACCTATTTCTATAAAAAAAATAAAAAATAAAAAAATTAGTTGGTCATGGTGGCGTGCCTATAGTCCCAGCTACTTGGGAGGCTAATGAAAATGGATCACCTGAGCCCAGGGAAGTAGAGGCTGCAGTAAACCCTGATGGCACAACTGTACTCCATCCTGGGAAACACAGTGAAACCATGGAAGATCTTGTGTCAGAAAAAAGGAAAGAGATCAAACAAAGGAATATGATGGGAAAAAGTAAAAGATAGGATCCAGCTTCTGGGTGGGGGATTTCCCCATTTGCCAAATATGTAGCAAATTGAGCAACAAGATAAATAATTATAACAATGGATTATAAACCCATTAAATAAACAGAAATCTGTAAGTAGATGTGTGTGTTTATGTGTGTATATGTGTGTGTGTGAGAGAGAGTCAGAGAAAGAGAAGAAGAAGAAGATATTACTTCTAGCCAAATGCAAATTAAACGTAGAAAAAGTGATGAAATGAGAAACTTACAATTTAGTAACCATGAAAATAAGAACCTATTGAGGTAAGAACCTTGGATGGATGCTGAAATGAATGGGTGAATACTTATTGAAGAACAGGATATTTACAATCTGAAAACATCTCCCTCCAAAATGCTTATTAAAAAAAGAAATGGAAACGTTACAATTGAGAAACCTGAAGGACATCACTTCAAACATGTGATGTGTTATCATCATAATGAGATAAACCAGCACCATATGTTTACTTATTTAGTATTAACACAATGAGAACACAGAACACAGCATCGCTTCTCCCATTTTCCTGTCCTGAATGCCTAAGTTGTGACTTAATTCATTCAGGCTGCTATAACTAAAAACCTTAAACTGGGTAGTGTATAAACAGCAGAAATTTATTTCTCACATTTCTGAAGTATGGGAAGTCTATGATTAAGGTATTAATAGATTTGGTGTCTGGTGCGGGTCTGCTTCCAGTGAACTCTAAAGGGTCATCCTGGTGCCAGAGCTTCCTCATGGAGTCAGCTGATGCTACAGTTGGGCCTGTCTCAAAACACAACAAAACAGCACCCTCTTGCTATGTCTTCACATGGCAGAAGATTAGTTAGCTCTCTGGAGTCTCTTTCATAAAAGCACAGATCCCAATTGTGAGGGCTCTGCCACAACAACCTAATCACCTGCCAAAAGGCCCCACCTTCTAATAAAATCACACTGGTGATTAGGTTTCAACATATGAACTTTAGGGGGGTGAACACAAACATGAATATTCAGAACATAACAAGCTGAATCTAATCACAAGGAAACACCAGACAAATCTAAACATAAGAGGTATGATACAATTTAACTTTCATTCTTCAAAAAATAAGTCATGAAAGAAAAGGCTGACTATGGGTTCTAGATTGCTGGATAATCAAGGGACATGACAACTAAGTGCAATATGTAATCCTCCATTGGACTATTGGACCCTGGACCGGGTAAACTATTTATTTATTTGTTTGTTATAAAAATACCACTGGGACAATTGGCAAAATGTGAATATGCTCAATGTATAGCTATTAGCATTTTATCTATTAATTTTCTGATTTTGGTACCTCGTGGTTATTCAGTGAAACGTTTTTACATTTGAAGAAATACATATTTATGTAGATACCTGACATATGGCATCATGTCTACAACTTACTTTTAATTGATTCCGAAAAATAGTTGTTACACAGATAGATATATAGATAGACAACAAAAGTGGCAAAAGTATAACATTTGGGGGATTAGGATAAAGGGTAAATGGAATTCTTCATACTATTATAACTTTTCTGCAAACCTAGAATTATTTCAACTAAGAAGTTTTTAAAACACAGTAACTTTAAAAAGCTAAAATGAAATTACATGAAAAATATCACAGTGAAAATTAAAGCTGTGATCAAATATTCTGCCGTAAAATAAAAAACATACTGGGCCAGGCACGGTGTCTCATGCCTATAATCCTAGCACTTTGAGAGGCTGAGGTAGGTGGATCACGAGGTCAGGTGTTGACATGGTGAAAGCCCATCTCTACTAAAAATACAAAAATTAGCTGGGCATGGTGGTGCATACCTGTAATACTAGCTACTTGGGAAGCTGAGGTAGGAGAACTGCTTGAACCCAGGAGATAGAGGTTGCAGTGAGCCGAGTGAGCCAAAATTGCACCACTGCACTCTAGTCTGGGTGACAGAATGAGACTCCATTTCAATAACTAAAAAATAAAAAAACAGAAACTTATTAATACAAGTCTCTCTAACTAGATAGAATACCACAAAGCAGAAATGCCAGAGCTTTGAAATGGTAAGAAGTGGGAAGAAATGGTAAGACAATGAAAGGTGATACATTAGTAGAAAAACTAAAAAGAAACAAGAAATAGAAAAAGAAAAAAATCATACATACAAAAAGCTAATATGAGAAATAAAATTAGAAGAAACATAATCAAAGTTAGATACTAGTAGAATATAGATGATGGAACTTAAAAATGAACAAGTGTAACAGAAGTAAAATTAAAATGCATTAAACATGAAATAATAAATATAGAAGATGAGGGTGGATCAAGCAACTATGGTTGGAATCCTCAAAAAAGAAACCAAAAACAATAGAACAAATAATTGTATAATATTTTTAAATGCCATACTTATTACTCTGAAAGAAAGATAACAATAATTGAATTGAGACTGGTTTAGGGGAATCAAATGACTAGAGGGCTTTTTTTATCTGAAACAATCAGAAATGATGAAACTGGACTTAAGACTTTTTCAATTTCTATAGAAAGAAGCTGGCTCACAAGTTTATAGGGACAGTGATGTACTAAAAAAAGTTTATCTATTCAATTTATTAGCTATATATTTTTTTATTTTTATGAGTTGGGGGGTAATGTGCAGGTTTGTTACATGGGTATATTGTATGATCAATTGGCCACATTTGTGTATGTGTCTATGAATATGTTATTTCTAGAAAGAAACAATCAATTGGCACCAGAAATTGCTCCTAGGGAAAGCTGTATGTTGTAAATTCGGGACAAAAAAAATAGAAGAGAGACAATTTTTGGTGATAATTACTTCCATGCAAAAAGACAAAAGGCAAGATGTACAGCAATAATCCAAAAGATACAGTGAATCGTCCACGCTACCCAAGCACAGTCATTGCTAATTCATGATAAAGAATTCAACAGATGCAGTATTCATCCTCATGCCCTCCGATTGCTAATAATTTCTGCCACCATCCTTCAAGTCATTAGTCTGAACTTCATCTTCTGCTTTAACACTGACTTTGATGGCTCTGCTACTAAACTGACCATCCTTACTAGATTCTCCTCTCTTCTAGCTTTGAATTGGAAATATGTTAACCACTCTCCTTTGTTACTAAATTTGATTTTTGTTTGCCATGTGTGCTTCCCTTAGATCCTGATTTCTGTATTCCGGTCACACACAACTGATTTTATCCTGAGGCCTAATCATTCCAGAAAATTTAATGTTGTTTTTACTGTGGATACATCTTTTACCTAAAGAATGATGCTACTTTGATACATTAGTTTGTTCTAATATTTTAACCTAAACCTTCAAAATAAATACTTTGTAGATGACTAGCTTTTCTATTTTCAGTAAGATTCTAATTTTCCTTTGGGAATAATTTCAGTGTATAAATACTTAGGCCTTTTATTTATATCTCATGTAATAGATTAATTCGTTTTTCCATTTTGTCTTATTTTATTCTCAGTAAAAATAGAGACCACCTAGCTACCACATTCCAGGGGGGGAAAAAAAGCATAATTTTGTTAAAAGAAAAACTTCAGTTGAATTACATTTAAAGGAGTTTAATTGAGCAATGCACAATTCTCAAATCGGGCAGCCCCCAGAATCACAGCAGATTCAAAGAGACTCTAGAGCAGCCACATGGTGGAAGAAGAGTTACAGACCAAAAAAAGGGAAGTGACGTACAGAAATTGGAAGTGAGGCACAGAAACAACTAGATTGGTTACAGCTCAGCATTTGCCTTATTTGATCACAGTTTGAACACTAGGCAGTGTATGAGTGGTTGAAGTTCGGCTGCTAGTATTGGCCAACACTCAGCTACTTCTGATGCATACTCCTAAGTTAGGTTTTCAATCTTGTCTATCTAATTAAGTTAGGTTTCAGTTCACCCACAAGGACTCAAATATAGAAGTACAGAGTCCTTTTCAGGTCACATTTAGTTTGCTTTAACATTTTAATAGTGTTTTCCTAAATGATGACCCATGGGATGTGATATGTTGTTTTGTTTTGTTTCAGGGTTCAAGGTCATATAAATTTAAGAAACATTGGATTAAACAATATTAAATACTCTTATTTATGGCAGTATTTGCCAAAGTCTTAAAAAAGTACTGTGTGTTGTGAATTTCTGATAAGGAAAGTAGCAAACCTACTGAAAATAATCCCTTAACTTTGGGACTGCCCCTTTTTATTTCAAGATTTTTCTTTTTATAAGAATAAGTAACTCCTCTTCCTGTAATAGTTCTTCATAGCATACATCTTCCAAAAATTAAGTCATATTTATTCCTTGCAATTGTCCCTGTTCCAAGAGTTGATGAAAATGATTCTCAATTAAGATATAAAGTGGCCTCTGATTTCTGAGCAAAATTCCACTTTTTAAAACAGGTATATAAACCAACCATATAAAATTATTTTATACAATTTGGCTGTTGTTCATGTAATTTTCCTCACATTAGCTTTTAGATATTTGATAAGGGCATTTTTGACCTTAGAATATTATTTAAAAGTGTATATATATATATATATATATATTTTTTTTTTCCTTCTACTTGTCCTTCCTCTTCCCTCCTCTTCCTCCTCCTTCACATTTTTTGTGACACAGGGTTTTGCTCTGTTGCCCAGGCTAGGGTGCAGTGGTGAAATCACAGCTCACTGGAGCTTTGAACTCCTGGGCGTATATGAGTATATTTACTGCAAGAGTATTGTGTGGAAAATATGCAAGGCACAAGAAAATGCATCAACTCGTTTAATCATTGTTAACTAAGCCCCTTCTTCATGTCAAGTACTAGACTACGTGATGGCAGTAAAATTCTACAAATTAATCTGGCCTCTGCCCTCCCAGATCTTCCTGTACAGATGTTTTCTATCCTAGCTATGGTAGGGTGGCAGAATATGCCACAGCAAACTTTTCCACTTTGGCACAAGGATTACTTTGAGCTGAAGGCAACTGAGAAGAAGATACAAAAAAAGCTCTCTGCTCTCCTTCTGTCATCTAAGAGTAAGGCATAAATTTACAAAGTTGTCCCCTGTTTTCTACAAGGAAGGACAAAAGTTAATTACCAGAGACAGCGTTAGACCCTCACAGTCTGTAGACAGAATCAGAGGAAAATATACAATAAATTTTGCTAACTAGCCTTTATTTACCTATTTTCCCATATATTTGCCTTCTCACAATTTGCCACTCCTAGAGGCTCTTGTCATTTTTCTAAAAACTGATTGTTCCTTTGCTGAAATTCTATATAAGTCCAAGTTCTAACCAAACCCTTGAGTTACTCATCTCCAGGTACTCCCATGTGTTACATGCACAATGCATGTGTTAATAAGCTTTTGTTTTGTTTTCCCCTTATTTTTCTGCCTTTTCTGGTTAGAGAAAGAAGAAAACCTAGGAGGATATTAGGAAAGAATTTTTCATCTTCTATGTGCATACACAAAATTTGTCTGAGGCATTATGATATGTGGCAGATAATTGTAAAAATTGTTTTTCTGTTTTCAATAATATTCATGCTAATGTATTCAGGGGATGTTTCAACCTGTAATTAAGGATTATTACTCTCCCATAATCAAAAATTGATGTAAATTAATATATTTATAGTTGATTAAATTACTTTCATCAAATGTTATTTATGCTATATACTGAAACTTTTTGTCTCATTTAAATTTAAAAATGAGGAAGCTACATGCTAAAAAGTGATAACTTACCAAAAATTTAATACTTTGACAAATAATTCTTTTAAAAAGCTAATCTCCAAGTTCTGGTTTATTAAGATAATTTTAAACATATTTGTATGATTGAGACAGGAAGGGTGGTTGATTCCCTATTTTAAGACTGTCTATAGGAAAAATAAAGCCCCTCACTCAAGCACTAGCTTATCTGACTCTCAGCCAATCAGTGACAAGAGACCCAAGAAACTATTAACAGCAAGCTCCTATTTCAGGAAGCTAGGGATTTCCCCAGAGCCCTGCAAGTGTAGTTGGACTTAAAATCCAACCTAAAGTGGCGGGGTACAGTGGATCACAAGGTCAGGATTTTGAGAACAGCCTAACCAACATGGTGAATCCTCTTCTCTGCTAAAAGTAGAAAAATTAGCTGGGCGTGGTGGCATGTGCCTGTAATCCCAGCTATTTGGGAGGCTGAGGCAGGAGAATCACTTGAACCTGGGAGGTAGAGGTTGTAGTGAGCTGAGATTGTGCCACTGCACTCCAGCCTGGGCAACAGAGCAAAACTCCATCTCAAAAGAAAAAAAAGAAATTCAACCTAATGTTACCTCTTCCTCACTTATTGCTAAAATTCACACCCAAGGGTGGAGATTTTAAATGCTAATGTTACATGCAATGTATGAAGCAGCATGTTGAGCTACTGTGCAAGCACTAGAAAAAGTTCTCTTATAGATGCTCTAATGTAGCCTGTCCCTATGAAAAGAGCCTATAAAATTAACACACACGTTACCTTCAGGGAACAGCCAGCTCCTTTTTCCTTTCTCAGCGCTAGCTCCCTTGTGCACAAGCTGGAATAAAATTAAACTTATCTTTGCTACTATGTTCTGTAATCTCTCTTGATTTCAATATTGGGAGATTACAAAAACCCTGGGTGTTAATGACATAATTACCATATTTTTGACACATTTAACTACAGGTAAAATAGGAAGCCAAAGAAATATGTCAAAAAATTTTTTGAACTAATTTCAAACTTCAGAAAAGTTGCAAATGCTATACAAAGATTTTCTATGTATCTTTCAACTCTATTCACCAAATATTAAAATTTTATCTTGTTCACACAATGTGTGTATGTACATACACACACACACACACACACAAACACACAGACACACACACACACAAGCACACAGACACACACACACACACACACACACACACACAGTTTTACAAACCATTTGAGAATACATTTCCAACATGATCTTTTTACTCCTAGATATTTCAATGTACATTTCCAAAAATGTATTTTTCTATATAACCACAGTATAACAATCAAAAACAGAAAACGGTTTTGATGATACTGTTTTGTAATTCACAAGCCCCATTCAAATTTTGCCAATTGTCTCAATAATGTTCTTTACAGCAGTAACAGTAATTATTTATTATTATTGTTATTTCTGCTCCAGTATCTAATCCATGATTATATGTGGCATTTAGTTGTCAAGTCTCTTGTTTCCTTTAACTGGACAGTTTCTTAGTCCTTTTCTTTCATGACCTAGATCTTTTGAAGAGTACAGGCCATTTATGTTGCATAATATCCCTTAATTTGGGTTTGTCTGATGTTTCTTCATGATTTATTTCGGTTTATATGTTTTTGGCAAAAATACCTCAGGAGTGATAGTGCTCACTCCTCAGCGTATTACATCAGAAGACATATGAAACCTATTTGTTCTATTACTGGTGATGTCAAAACTTTGATCTTTTGGATAAGGTGTCTGTCAGGTTTTCCACTGAAAAGCTTCCTCATAATTTTTTGTGGGCTTTCCTATGTACTTACATAATCATGGGCTTGATTTGATGCGAGGAGCTTGACTAAGTGATGTCTTAAGATTTACTCAATTTAACTTCATTTTATGATATCTCTATATTAAGTTTTTTAAAAAGAACACCAAAAGATTATTTTTATACATCTGATTCTGTGGTATGTACAACAAACTTTATAATAAACACATATGGATGTCTACGATTAGTAATGATGTGGATTTTAGTATCATTGTGAAAATGAAAGCACACCTGCTAAGCTTTAGAGAGTGACCTCTAAATTTAACAAAAAAGTATTTGTACAGTAAGAAATGGAGATTAACACCACAACCCACTAAAAATTGTTTGAAAAAATTCTTAGAAATGTAAGGCATAGCCATCAAACAGATGAAAGGGAAGAGAGAGAAATGGAGTAAATACCCTAGGCATATAAATAGAACATGACATTTTTCTAGGATCACTATTACTACATTTTCAAAAAATTTATTCTTTTTGGATTAAGTAAATAACTTGAATAGAAAAAAGTACCTAAAAACATTATTTAAATAATTTGTAGTTGTTCTTTATCATTACTGACTTAAAATATTATATGCATATGCATTTATTACTCAAATATGCATAAAATCAGAATTAAAAATCAAAATAGTACATTTGTTATTGGACACACTAAGTGTAGGTTAGCATTTTTATTAAAAAATTTGACCATGGTTGCCAGTACAAACCAAATAGAACTAACTTCACTTATTTCCACAAATGCAATCTTTTCAATATTTTCTTTAATCATTTTTAAAATTTTTATTATTTTTACTCTATACCTTTAAGCTCTGTTGGACACTTTCACTGTTTATTCATGCCATGGGAAGCTCTTATAGTCAATACTGGCACTGGTATTACAGACGGTGAAAAGCAGGAAACACTACATGGTTAAAGAAAATGTGTCAAGTCTGCCTATATACAAAAAAACCTTAAAACTTTTGAAATTCCTAGCAGGATATTCAAGACAATTTTGAGTGTCTTTGATGTCTGGTTTGGGGAGTGCTTGATATATAACTGTTTGCCAGAGGAAAATCTTTAAATAAAGCAGGCGGCAAAGAGAGATCACAGTCTAGTCAATGTGTCAACTTGATCTTAGCATTATATTAAAAGCTAGGAAAGAAATCAAAACAAAAAAAAATAATGAGACTTGTCATGTTTAAGCATCCATGAGTAAAGGCATTGTACTCTCATCTCTGTTTTGTGACATTTATTAAAACTATAGCACTGATCTGACTAAAAAGAAAACTTGGGGTTCTAATTGATAGAATTTAAACACATAGTTATAATACTACATGTTGTTTTCTAGGCTACTCAATTAA
This sequence comes from Cebus imitator, assembly GCF_001604975.1. Taxonomy (NCBI): domain Eukaryota; kingdom Metazoa; phylum Chordata; class Mammalia; order Primates; family Cebidae; genus Cebus; species Cebus imitator. The sequence continues at coordinate 541,139 of NW_016107445.1, forward strand.
GGATTAGAAATTTTTTAACCTGTTTGTTGATTCTTAGTACCTCAAAACTCTATATAAAGTACTAAGTACCTTTTTCAAGGCAGAAAGAGGAAGGAAGGGCCTGGGTAAAAGCTAGCTTTAGTGAATAGAATTCAAGGATTAATAAACTGTACAATTTATTCATACTGGAATTTTTATAAAGTAAAAGTACATTAAGTTAAAAATCCAAGTCACCCTTTAAATCAGCAGTCCCAAACCTTTTTGGCACCAGAGACCAGTTTTGTGGAAGACAATTTTTCCACTGATGGGGAATGGTGGGGTTGGGGGCGGGCAATGGTGTTGGGATGAAACTGTTCCGCCTCAGATCATCAGGCATCAGATTCTCATAAGGAGTGCCCAACCTAGATCACAATAGGGTTCATGCTCCTATGAGAATCTAATGCCACTGCTGATCTGACAAGAAGCCAAGCTCAGGCAGTAATGCTGGCTGGCCTGTCTCTCACATCCTGCTGTGCAGCGCAGTTCTAACAGGTCACAGACCAGTACTGTTGGTGGCCACAGTTTTGGGACTCCTGACTCAAAGAGAAAGAAGTCCACCAAAGAAAGAAGGTGGTGCAAAATAAATAGGAAATGAATAAGTTGCATGACCTTTGGGTCCTTTTAGCACCTGCTGAGACATGTCCCTTCTTTCTCCATCCATTTCTCCACAGCTTTCCTCATTCTTTCCCTGGTAACAGCATTTTTGGTCTTCTATGTGAGTCAGAGTTCCGTTATATATAATAGAAAGCATTGTATCTATCTTAAAGAAAGAAGGATTTAACAAAGAATGTCATGATTTCAAAATAACTAGGAAGGCTAGGGTAATAGATCATGAATAGATCTCAGATCACCACCACAGAACCAGCCAACCAAGGCAGCCTTTATACCTGGCAGGATCCGAAAGCAGGGAGGTCAGAAAGTCTTTCTCTGGCTGCCTCCAGGATCACTCTCCCCTATTCTTGACCTGGGGTTACAGTGTTACTGTAGCAACTGTTAGCTTCCTGAACACAAAATATCAGTTGTGATCTGGGGATCAGGAAGCTCCTGCTGGAATTAATTCCTGGAACACACAGCCTTAGTTACAGTCAAAGAATAGGCAGCCACCACCAGAATTATTGATTTCGGAGTCACATTGGACTTGGTATATTTGCATCAATAAAGTAGATGCTTTCTAAACTCTACCTTTTTCCGTACTTAAATCAGTTCTGAATTCAAAGCTAAAGAAAGTGCATCAGAAAGGTAAAACCTAAATCCCCTTTAGAACAATAGCTTTACAATGTTCTATAAAACATAATTTTTAGTTACCAAACTTTGCAGTATAGAACGCCACACTAAAAGGAAGTTGAAATAGTGAGCTACCCAGTAAACTATATCAACTATAGGGTACAATAACCTAAAATACTAATTGAGACTTGGAGGATGATACATAACAATCAAAATATGCTCATCTTTCCTTTTTCTTCCATCCATATTATTTTAAAATTATATTTTATTTAATTTTGAAAAAAGTTTAAATATTCGGTAATATTTTTACTGCAACCTTCAGCATCATCAGCTCTATTTAGGAAAATATAAGTGATTGGCAAAGTGATGCCATTACTGGCTAACCTAATAAGTTTCAGGCAATGGAAGTTTTCAACAGTATTTCTATATCTGCAGTTACACATTAATTTATTTCAAACAGTATAAGAATCTACATAAGATTCAGAAATAATAATCAAAAAACTATTATATTATTTACCCACAAACTCAAATGTCTTCAAAGATGAAAATGTATGATTTGCCTTAGTTTTAATAAAAATTAACTGTCAAAAATAAAATCAAAATATTTCTTTTTACTTAACTGACACATATAATACAAATGTGTGTGACAGTACAAGTTTACATTTGAAACTAAAAAGTACAAATTAAATAATGGAAATATTTTGTTAATTTCTTTCTTTTGAAATTTGTCACTCCATGATTTGGAACATTCATCTGACATTCTTTATATAAGCATGTCAATGACAGGTCTTCAATTTTTGTTTGTAAAATGAAATACACAATTCAAAGATATATTCTTAATCATTAAAAGATATTTAGTTTTATGTAGTTAATAGAAGAAAGTAGAGTTCACAAATGTAAGTACTTCCATGCATGGAAGTAATGCTTTCATAGTCATTTTTATATGTAGAATGTGTTGGAGGCAAAGATATGAGGTGAATTCTGGTATTCCAATGTATTCACATTTAGTTTTTACTTCTGTATAGTACTGCAGCTCAGTAAGCTTTCATTTTAGATTTTCTGGGTGCTATCATCATTAACTGAGAAAGACAGCCTAAACAATGTTCATTTACATTTAAAAGTTTGAAAACTTCTTTGGAATTCACTCTTCAACTTCAAAAATTTGGAAATTTCTTCACCGTAGGAAAGTAAGCTATGTTATTCATTGTAAAATAAATTTTAACAATGACTGGGTCAAAATAGTCAAATGTGGAATTGTGGCTACCTTTCCAGGGAAATACTTAAAGTGTCAGTGTGAGAAGCTAAGAATAGGGAATTTGAATGAGTAGTTTCAAGATGAAATGTGAACGTTTATATAGAATGAAACTCTTATTTGGTACTGAACTACTAATTCAAAGATAAATATATGCAGATTCAACAATGTATTTTTAGAAAAGCCATTCTACTATTCTACTGTCAGGTGTTCTACTTTCTCAGAAAAAACACGGATTTGTACAAAACCTACCATGTTTGTTGGTACCATCTTTATCTTACCCTCACTATTGCTAAGGAGGATCAAATAGAAAATGAAACGTTGTGAGCTAGAGTTAAATTTAATATTGCTTTGCATTAAAGTCTTCTATTTTCCTGAAATTTGGGGGATGGAATAGGAGGTAGAAAGGAAGCCTTGAGAGCTTTTCTCAATAGACGTCATAGATGGCTTTTCTCTAGACGTGTTAATGTTATAAGGCTCAGTAACAGCTATTTACTTTATTTAGGGCTAACAATATTACTGCTTGGGTTTATTTTCATAGAAAATAAAAAACAATTTAGAACAAATAAACATGATTTCCAGAGTTTGAGTTCTTAGATTATTTCCAAGAAAATAACTTTGAAGGACCTCAGAAATTTTGAGTCTCCTAAAGAAATATTTTCATTGCACATGAAGAAAATGGGAAAAGGGACCTTAAGTAACCACTCATTGTCATCCAGATTTTCTTTTACTTACCTCCCCTGCCATCAGTTCACTCTTACATTCATTTATTCATAAGTACTTATTGAATGTAGATGATGTGCAAAGGCATGTAGTATCAGGGCATATATGCTTCACCAAAGAAATTTTAAGGAAACAAACTAGAAACATCATTAAAATTTGGAGGTAAATACTTTGCAAATAAATTATTCAGTTTATAATAATATCAAAATATTTTCTTAAAAGATCAAGTAATTTTCCACAGGCAACAATTATAAAAAGATTAAGGAGAATCAAAATTTCATTAACCAAACAATGACAAACTCTGCAGTTATTGCCAAAATCATAGCACCTGTGTTAGGCTGAATAATGATCCCTCCAAAAATTTCACATCCTAATTTCTAGAACCTGTAAATATGTTACCTTGCAAGGGACTTTGGAGATGTCATTACATTAAGTATCTGGAGATGGGAGAGTAGCCTGGATTATCCAGATGGGTCCAGTGTAATCACAAGGACAGGGAGAGGCAGAGAAATAGATCTGACAACAGGAGAGGTTGGAGTAAGGATGGCTTGCAAGCAAAAGAACAAGGGCAACCTCTAGAAACTACAAAAGGCAAGAACGTGGGTTCTTCCCAAAGCTTCCAGAACGAATGCAGTCCTTCCAATACCTTGATTTTCACCCAGTGAGAAATATTTTGAACTTACGACTGAACTTCAGAGCTGTAAAATAATAAGTTTGTGCTGCTTTAGGGCACTAAGTTTGTGATAATTTGTTACAGCAGCAACAAAAAATAATACAGCACTTTGCTGAACATTTACTATGTGCTACTACATTAAATTTATTATCTCAGTTAATCATCATAGGAGTCGTATGAAGCAGATACTTAAAATATTAAATTATATTTAACACTAGTTCCAAAGACTTTTATAGCTTTCAGAATATATTTGCTTTTCCCAATATTATTTGCCAAAATATTAGATTATATTTAACACTAGTTCCAAAGACTTTTATAGCTTTCAGAATATATTTGCATTTCCCAATATTATTTGCCAGATGAGAAAGTAATATCTCAAAATTAAAAACTGTTTATTAGCTAAGGTGTACAATGTCACAGGAAGACAATCAAATCTAGCAACAATTTTTATAGAAAATGAAAAACTGAAGCAAGTAAGCTTTGACAAATAAATGAATTTTATTTCCTAGAAAAGTAGTTATTTTATAACAATGTAATAAATTCTCATGACCTGAGTTCCTAATCCTTGTAAATAAAAATTCAAATTTTCTATTTATTGTTAGTATTTTTCTCTTTGTATAATTTATATAAAATGACATTTTGTTGTAATTTTTATTATTGAGAAATAAATAATACATCAAATTTTAAATCTCCTTGAGGAGGGAGTGGCTTCTAGACTAGAGGTAGCCCAGTAACAGAATTTGAATTTGATTCGGGTATGAACCAAGGCTGTGTCCTTCAGGGCCCATATCAAAATACTGCCGAGTAAGCCTAACATGGTCTCCCCTTCCTAGGGGTTGTTCTAAGCAAAGACAGAGAACACAATTCTGACAATGAGGCTGAAGAGGAGTCTGATAGCTGAAGGAAAAAGCAGGTTATTTCCTCATTATGGAAAAGAGACATTTAAGAGAAAACAGCCTGTCTTCTTTCTCTCAAAATTATTTCTCTCTTCAATTAACCCTTCCTGGAACTGCCCACCCTCCAAGACAGATTCTACATACCTCCATACCTCCATCCTCACCTTCTCCTGAGATGGGGTCTTCGGTAAGACTGAAAAAACAAAACCAGAAACATTTTCTTAAACAATGCATGGAAGTTATGCTCTGATAAACTAATATGAATAAGAAAAGGGCTTGTCTATAGCTGTTTCACTGAGAGGGGTCTGAAGCCCCTATCCTAGTCTACTTTCAGTTTTATTAAGGAGAAAACTGCATAGAAACATTTCAGAGATCTGAACATAGAATTTAAAACATTTAAGAAAATTTGAGGGAATTAAAGAACAAGGATACCAAAGAGAAGAAAGTCCATGACATGCAGAAGTAGTAGCTAGTATTTATTAAGTGCTTAACACGAGTCGCACACTATTCTATGCACTTTGTTTTCATCTTCACAGTGACATTAAGAAGATGCTATTACTCTTCCCATTTTAAAGTTGACTAATCTGAAGCACAGATAACAGAATTTGCCCAAGATTACACAACTAATTTGGAATGAAGCTAGCATTTAAAAACTGGCAGCCTTACTCCAGATTTTAAGCATGTTCTTAAAACACTTTCTTCTATTGGCATTTAGTCCATGCTTGTAGCTGTATAAAGATCCAATGGGGGAGTTTCCAAAATGGCCGAATAGGAACAGGTCCAGCATGCCGCTCCCAGTGAGACTGACGCAGAAGGAGGGTGATTTCTGCATTTCCAACTGAGGTACCTGGTTCATCTTACTGGGACTGGTTGGACAGTGAGTGCAGCCCAAGGGGGGCAGGCCAACAACGAGCTAACAGTGGGTGTAACTCAAGGAGGCAGGGTACGGCATCACCTCACCTGGAAGTGCAAGGGGTCAGGGAGCTCCTTCTCCTAGCCAAAGGAAGCCATTAGGGACCTGCACTCCCGCCCAGATATTGTGTTTTTCCATGGTCTCCACAACCTGCAGACCAGGAGATTCCCTCCAGTACCTACACTGCCAGTTCCCTGGGTTTCCAGTACAAAACTGGGTGGCCATTTGGGCAGACACCGAGCTAGCCTCAGCAGTTTTTTTTCATATCCCAGTGGCACCTGGAACCCCAGCAAGACACAACTGCTCACTCCCCTGGAAAGGGGGCTGAAGCCAGGGAGCCAAGTGGTCTGGCTCAGTGGGTCCCACACCCATGAAGACCAGTAAGCCAAGATCCATGGGTGTGAATTCTCACAGCCAGCACAACAGTCTGAGCTCGACCTGGGATGCTGGAGCTTGGTGGGGGGAGGGGCACCTGCTATGGGTGAGGCTCAAGAAGGTGGTTTTGAACTCACAGTGTAAACAAAGCCGCCAGGACGTCTGAACTGGGCATAGCCCACCACTGCTCAGCAAGGCCACTGCAGGCAGGCTGTATCACTAGATTATCTCCTTGCTGGCCAGGGCATCTCTGAAAAAAGGCAGCAACCCCAGTCAGGGACTTATAAATAAAGCCCTCACCTTCCTGGGACAGAACACCTGGGAAAATGGGCGTTGTGAACATACCTTCAGCACACTTAAACATCATTGCCTGGCAGCTCTGAAGAGAGCAGCAGATCACCCAGCACAGCATTTGAGTGCTGATAAGGGACAGACTGACTCCAAGTGGCTCCCTGACCCCCATGTATCCTGACTGGGAGACACCTCCCAGTAGATGCTGACAGACACCTCATATAGGAGAGCTCTGGCTGGCATCTGGCAGGTACCCCTCTGGGACAAAACTACTACAGGAAGATGCAGGCAGCAATCTTTGCTGTTATGCAGCCTCCACTGGTGATACCCAGGCAAGCAGCGTCTGGAGTAAACCTCCAGCAAACTCAAGCAGACCTGTAGCAGAGGGGCCTTACTGTTAGAAGGAAAATTAACAAACAGAAAGGAATAGTATAAACATCAACAAAAAGGACATCCACTCAGAGACTCCATCCAAAGGTCATCAACTCAAAGACCAAAGGTAGATAAATCCATGAAGATGCGGTGAAGTCAGCACAAAAAGGCTGAAAATTCCCAAAACCAGAAAGCCTCTTCTCCAAGGAATCACAACTCCTCACCAGCAGGGGAACAAAACTGGATGGAGAATGAGTTTGATGAACTGACAGACATAGACTTCAGAAAGTGGGTAATAATAAACTCCTCTGAGCTAAAGGAGCATGTTCTAACCCAATGCAAGGAAGCTAAGACTCTTGAAAAAAGGTTAGAAGAATTGCTAACTAGAATAACCGGTTTAAAGAAGAATATAAACGACCTGATGGAACTGAAAAACAGAGCACGAGAACTTCGTGAAGCATACACAAGTTTCAAGAGATAAGTCGATCAAGTGGAAGAAAGGATATCAGAGATTGAAGATCAACTCAATGAAATAAAGTGAGAAGGCAAGATTAGAGAAAAAAGAAGCAAACAAAGCCTCCAAGAAATATGGGATTACGTGAAAAGACCAAATCTGCATTTGATCCATGTTCCTGAAAGTGATGGGGAGAATGAAACCAAGTCGGAAAACACTTTTCAGGATATTATCCAGGAGAACTTCCCCACCCTAGCAAGGCAGCCCAACATTCAAATTCAGGAAATACAGAGAACACCACAAAGATAATCCTTGAGAAGAATAACCTCAAGATACATACTAGATTCACCAAAGGTTGAAAAGAAGAAAAAAATGTTAAGGGCAGCCAGAGACAAAGGTCAAGATACTTACAAAGGGAAGCCCATTAGACTAACAGCAGATCCCTTGGCAGAAACCCTACCCACAAGAAGATAGTGGGGGCCAATATTCACATTCTTAAACAGAAGAATTTTCAATCTAGAATTTTATATCCAGCCAAACTAAGCTTCATAGAAGAAGGAGAAATAAAATCCTTTACAGATAAGCAAATGCTGAGAGATTTTGTCACCACTGGGCCTGCCTTACGAGCACTCCTGAAGGAAACAGTAAACATGGAAAGGAACAACCAGTACCAGTCGCTGCAAAAACATACCAAATTGTAAAGACCATCGACACCAGGAAGAAACTGCATCAACTAACAGGCAAAACAACCAGCTAGTGTCATAATGACAATATCAAATTCACATATAACAATATTAACCTTAAATGTAAATGGGCTAAATGCCCCAATTAAAAGACACAGACCAGTAAATTGGATAGAGTCAAGACCCGTTGGTGTGCTGTATTCAGGAGACATTTCACATGCAAAGACACACATAGGCTCAACATAAAGGGATGGAGGACTATTTACCAAGCAAATGAAAAGCAAAAAATAGGAGGGGCTGCAATCCTAGTCTTTGGTAAAACAGACTTTAAACCAACAAAAATCAAAAGAGACAAAAACGGGCATTACATAATGGTAAAGAAATTAATGCAATAAGAAAAGATAACTATCCTAAATATATATGCACCCAATACAGGAGCATGCAGATTCATAAAGCAAATGCTGAGAAACCTACAAAGACACTTAGACTCCCACACAATAATAGTGGGGCACTTTAACACCCCACTGTCAATACTAGATCAACGAGACAGAAAATTAACAAGGATATCCAGGACTTGAACTTAGCTCTGGACCAAGCAGACCTAATAGACATCCACAGAACTCTCCACCCCAAATCCACAGAATATACATTCTTCTCAGCACCACATCACATTTATTCTAAAATTGAGCACATAATTGGAAGTAAAACACTCCTCAGAAAATGCAAAAGAATAGAAATCATTACAGTCTTTCAGACCACAGTGCAAATTAGAACTCAGGATTAAGAAACTCACTCAAAACCACACAACTACATGGAAATTGAACAACCTGCTCCTGAATGACTAGTGGATAAATAACAAAATGAAGGCATAAATAAAGATGTTCTTTGAAACCAATGAGAATGAAGACACACATACCAGAATCTCTGGGACACATTGAAAGCAGTGTGTAGAAGGAAATTTATAGCACTAAATGTGCACAAGAGAAAGCAGGAAAAATATAAAATTGCCACCCTAATGTCACAATTAAAAAGAACTGGAGAAGTAAGAGCGAACAAACTCAAAGCTAGAAAAAAAAAATAAGATCAGAGCAGAACTGCGGAGATAGAGACATGAAAATCCATTAAAAAAAATTCAATGAATCCAGGAGCTGGTTTTTTTAAAAAGATCAACAAAATAGATAGACTGCTAGTAAGACTAATAAATAAGAAAAGATAGAGGAATCAAACAGATGCAATAAAAAATGATAAAGAGGATATTACAACAGGTCCTACAGAAATACAAACTACCATCACAGTATACTATAAAGGCCTCTGTGTAAGTAAACCAGAAAATCTAGAAGAAATGAATAAATTACTAGACACTTACACCCTCCCAATAGAGGAAGACGTTGAATCCCTCAATAGACCAATAACAAGTTCTGAAATTGAGGCAGCAGTTAATAGCTTACCAGCTAAAATAAATCCAGGACCAGATGGTTTCACAGCCAAATTCTACCAGACGTACAAAGGAGCTGGTACCATTACTTCTGAAACTATTCCAAACAATAGAAAAAGAGGGAATCCTCCCTAATTCATTTTATGAGGAATTTGGCATCATCCTGATACCAAAACCTGTCAGAGACACACACAAAAAAGAAAATTTCAGGACAATATCCCCGATGAAAACTGATGCAAAAATCCTCAATAAAATTCTGTCAAACCAAATTCAACAGCACATCTAAAAGCTTATCCATTACAATCAGGTTGGCTTCATCACAGGGATACAAAGCAGGTTCAACATACACAAATCAATAAATGTAATCCATCACATAAACAGAACCAAAGACAAAAACCATATGATTATTTCATTAGACTCAGAGAAGGCCTTTGACAAAATTCAACAGCCTTTCATGCTAAAAACTAGGTATTGATGGTACTCAATCAACTAGGAACTGATGGAACATATCTCAAAATAATGATAGCTATTTATGAAAAACTCACAGCAAATATCATACTGAATGGGCAAAAGCTGGAAACATTCCCTCTGAAAACTGGATGAGTTTGTTTCTTTTGTAGGGACATGGATGAATCTGGAAACTATCATTCTCAGCAAATTGACAAAAGGACAGAAAATCAAACACTGCATGTTCTCACTCATAGGTGGGTGAACAATAAGAACACATGAACACAGGGATGGGAGTATCATACACCAGGGTCTGTTGGGTGGGGCTAGGGGAGGGACAGTGGGGGTAGGGAGGTTGGGGAGGGATAACATTGAGAGAAATGCCAGATATAGGTGATGGGGGAATGGAGGCAGCAAACCACATTGCCATGTATGTACCTATGCAACAATCCTGCATGATCTGTACATGAACCTCAGGACCTAAAGTACAATTAAAAAAAAAAAAAAAAAAAACTGGCACAAGACAAGGATGCCCTATCTCACCACTCCTATTCAACATACTATTAGAAGTTCTGGCCAGGGCAATCAGGCAAGAGAAAGAAATAAAGGATATTCAAATAGGAAAAGAGGAAGTCAAATTGTCTCTACTTGCAGACAACATTATTGTATATTTAGAAGACCCAATGGTCTCAGCCCAAAATCTCCTTAAGCTGATAGGCAACTTCAGCAAAGTCTCAGGATAAAAAATCAACGTGCAAAACTCACAAGCATTCCTATATACCAATAACAGACAAAGAGAGAGCCAAATCATGAGAGAACTCCCATTTACAATTACTACAAAGAGAATAAAATACCTAGGAATACAACTAACAAGGGATGTGAAGGACCTCTTCAAGGAAAACAAACCACTGCTCAAGGAAATAAGAGAGGACATAAACAAATGAAAAAACATTCCATGTTCATGGTTAGAAAGAATCAATATTGTGAAAACGGCCATACTGTCTAAAGTAATTTATAGATTCAATGCTATCCCCATCAAGCTACAATGACTTTCTTCACAGAATAGGAAAATGTTACTTTAAATTTCATATGGAACCAAAAAAGAGCCTGCATAGTGAAGACAATCCTAAGCAAAAAGAACAAAACTGGAGGCATAACACTACCTGACTTCAAACTATACTACAAGGCTACAGTAATCAAAACAGCATGGTACCAGCACCAAAACACATATATAGGCAAATGGAACAGAACAGAGGCCTCAGAAAGAACACCACACATCTACAACCATCTGATCTTTGACAAACCTGACAAAAACAAACAATGAGGAAAGGATTCCCTATTTAATAAATGGTGTTGAGAAAACTGGCTAGCCATATGCAGAAAGCTGAAACTGGATCACTTCCTTACACCTTATACAAAAATTAACTGAAGATGGATTAATCTTGAGTTTAAATGTAAGACCTAAAACCATAAAAACTCTAGAAGAAAACCTAGGCAATGCCATTCAGGACATAGTTGTGGGCAAAGACTTCATGACTAAAACACCAAAAGCAATGGCAACAAAAGCCAAATTGACAAATGGGATCCAATTAAACTAAAGAAATTCTGCACAGCAAAAGAAACTATCATGGGAGTGAATAGTTAACCTACAGAATGGGAGAAAATTTTCACAATCTATCCATTGGACAAAGGGCTAATCTCCAGAATTTACAAAGAACTTAAATTTACAAGAAAAAAAACAACCCCATCAAAAAGCAGGTGAAGGATATGAACAGACACTTCTCAAAAGGAGACATTTATGCAGCCAACAAACATATGAAAAAAAGCTCATCGTCATTGGTCATTAGAGAAATGCAAATCAAAATCACAATGAGATACCATCTCATGCCAGTTAGAATGGTGATCATTAAAAAGTCAGGAAATAACAGATGCTGGAGAGGATGTGGGGAAAGAGGAACACTTTTACATTGTTGGTGGAGTGTAAATTAGTTCAACCACTGTGGAAGACAGTGTGGTGATTCCTCAAGGATCTAGAACTAGAAATACCATTTGATCCAGCAGTCCCATTACTGGGTATATACCCAAACTATTATAAATCATTCCATTATGAAGACCCATGCACATGTATATTTATTGCAGCACTGTTCACAATAGCAAAGACTTGTAACCAACCCAAATACCCATCAATGATAGACTGTATAAAGAAAATGTGGCACACATACACCATAGAATACTATGCAGCCATAAAAAAGGATGAGTTCATGTGTTCTTTGCAGGGACATGGGTGAAGCTGAAGACCATCATTCTCGGCAAACTAACACAAGAACAGAAAACCAAATACCTCGTATTCTCACACTTAAGTGGGAGCTGAATAATTAGAACACATGGACACAGGGAGGGGAACATCACACACTAGGGGCTGTTGTGGGCACGGGGGTCTAGGGGAGGGTTAGCATTAGGAGAAATACGTAATGTAGATGATGGGTTGATGCGTGCAGCAAACCACCACAGCACATGTATACCTACATAACAAAACTGCACATTCCACACCTATACCCCAGAACTTAAAGTATGATAATAAAAAAATTTAAAAAAGATCCAATGGGAAAAGTTCATTATTTTGGACTCCATTTGCATCTGAAAGCTACTTCTTAAAGCATAATTCTCCCCCAACATATTATTATGTCAAGTGACTCTGATTATGTTTTTTCTCTTACTAAAGACTACCATTTGGAATTGCTGAATGATATGCATTGTCCAGCCATGCCTGGATCACAGTATACCATAAAATTGAACTATGGAATATCCTCCCATAGCATCTAAACTGCTGGATGAATGTTGCTGGGAATTGGAAATGCGCATAGCGTTTGTATAAATGATGCTGGGAATGCTCTCTCCATGGCAGAGAAAATAAGTAGAGAGAACTCTGCTCTCAGCTCTATAGCCACTGAGAGGATTTTAAAAACTGGATGATTCCTAAAAACACTGGATTGTGCTGCAAAATACAAGTAAATCAAGCCAACTGAGGCAGAAAATTTCCTTCAGGAGATGTCAATGGAAAATGGCTTGTGGTTGGTTCATACATAAGCTACATCTGACATTACATATTTAAAAAGATAAGACTTTTCTGGTGAAAACGGACAGACTCATGAGCAATAATGGAAACTAGTGGAAGCCAGCCTTCACTACACTAGAACTCTGAATGAAAGCCTGGGAAAAATAATAGAATAAATGATACAGCAGGATGCTACCAAACAGCTAAGCCTAGGATTTTTGCAGTTGATGCAAAACGGGTTACAGGATATTAAGATCTTAATACCTAGTAAATACTAGGAAGCTTTATGGAGAAATTAAGACCTTACCAGTGACTTACTGGTTTAGGTAAAACCTGGAAGAGTCTCCATACTTTATTTTAATCACTTTTGAAGTTAAAGTAAATCTTCAACAAGGTAAAAACTATGGGGAGACAGTACCCAAAGTTCTTGATCACTCAGCAGAAAGAATTTTACGTAAGAATTTGCCAAAATGTTACATGCAGTAATGGACAATACAGTCAGTGGAATGAGGTGAAGAGAACTGGGTAAGAATAAAAAAAATCACTGTCTGAAGCCACTTGAGATCAGGCCACTTAAAATGTCTGGGCCTCTGGATATCACTCTGTTCTTATAATTAATTCCGGAGGAAAGAAAGCAGTTAAGGTCATAGAAACTCAGGTAAATAAAAAAGAGATCAGGATAAATTGGCTAAAATAACATCATGGGATATTTGGATTGCTGGAAAATAAAGTCAAATCTGGCAAATTTCACACATATAATATAGTACTTTCATAACCTAAATGATTATCAGAACATAACATCCTTTTAAAAAAATCTCTCATATTTGATTTTTATACAAGAAATAGATTCAATACCTAAAGCAAATGCATAGGCTTAAAACCACTTTATATAAAATATCTAAATAACTTATACAAAGAAAAATATGTTTGCTTGCTTGTTTAGCTTATATCACCTGAGTAATTGCTTCAGCTTTCTCCTTCAGCTTATAGACCTGCATTGTCCAATATGCGGACTACTGGACACCTGAAATGTGCTGGTCTAAATGAAGATGTGCAATTAATTATATAACACAACCATATTCTGAAGACTTAATATGAAAAATAATATAAAACAACCCATTAATAATTTTTATGTAAATGTCATGTTGAAATGATATTTTGGATATACTGAGTTCAATTAAATGCATCATTAAAATCAATTTCATCTGTTTCTTTTAATATGTCCACAGAAATACTTTAAATTACAAATGTGACTCACATTTCATTTCTATTGGAAGGTGCTGATTTAGACATTGTCTTAATAACATATTTAACAATAATTCAAAAATCTGATGAGTGAGATATAGTAGTTGATTCCTTGCTGTAGCACACTAAATAACATTTTGAGTGAATGAATATAAAGAAGTTCTTTAGTATATAATTTCGTTATCTTTTATCAACTCCTATGTGAGGTCAATACATCTGCCCTTGAGATGTAAAATGTTTTAGAAATGCCATTAGCACTTTTTCAAGAAGTCACTCCATTCTCAATGATTATAAAACAGTACATTAAATATTAGACATATATTTGAATTCACTATCCACTTTATTATTTACACAGTGAATATTTCCTTTATGTATGCTCTGCCTGAAATAAACATATTTTTGTAGGCATCTATTTCACTGGCTTAAACATATCTGCTTGTTATGGAATTAAAGGCTTAGACTTCAGGAAAAGAAGAAAATCTGTGTGGAAATAATTTGTTCACTTGCTATTTTAACATTAAGACCATAACTGAGGAGAGTTTTTATACATTTGACATTGTATCTTAGTTTTTGAATTATTTTTCAAAAATATCAATGTCTGTCTTAACAGATAAAAGCATGTCCTCAGAATATGGTCTCTTCCAATTCTAAGCTTATACTGACCCCTATGGGTTATTGTGTCCTAATCTATTTTTGGCTTATCCTTTCAGAATATTTAGTAAAACACTTAAACATGTTTGCATTTAGGATATAATTAATTTAGTATGAAAGCCATAAAATACTTTTTATATTTTTGTCTCCTTGGATTATATAACAAACTATGCACAAATTTTATTCATCCTTTATTGAGGGGGGCCAAGATGTTTCAGTCCTCATTATATTTAGTATCAATGTACTAAGGACAAGAGAACTAAGTAGTATAATTTCTAATTTCCAGAAAGATATGACCTGATTATTTTCCTTAATATCTGTTCAACTCTCACAATATTTCATAGACGTAGACCATTTATTGGATAAAAGTTAAAGTTTATACAGAGATTTGTGTAAAGGCAGGAAGGATTATGGGACCAAAGATAAGTATAATTTCAGTCAACCTTGATGGAGAGACATTGATTCTTGGTTACACTGGGAATTTTTAATGTTGATATACAGGATTCCAAACCATACCCTTATGGTTTGGTTGATTATTTATTAATTTTTAATTTTTTTTTTTAATGAAATGGAGTCTTACTCTGTCACCCAGGCTAGCATGCAGTGACACAATCTCACTGCAACCTCCACCTCCCAGATTCAAGTGATTCTCCTGCCTCTGCCTCCTGAGTAGCTGGGACTACAGAAGCCCACCACCACACCCGGCTAATTCTTTTAAGTAGAGATGGCGTTTCACCACATTGGCCAGGCTTGTCTTGAACTCCTGACCTCAGGTGGTCCACCCACCTCGGCCTCCCAAAGTGCTGGGATTACAGACATGAGCCACCGCACCCAGCCTATTTTTACTTTTACAGAGATTAAGTCTTGCTATGTTGCCTAGGTTGGTCTCTAACTCCTGGGATCAAGCTGTCCTCCTGCCTCAGTCTCCAGAGTGTTAGATGTGAGTCACTGCACCCAGCATATCCTTATGAATTTCAATAGGAATTACAAGAGGTGGTGAAAGGTTATAGACATTTATTTTCGTTTATGCTAAAGACATGGTTTTATTGCCATCCTGGTGAATTCTGAAAATAAAATTCTTATTTTTAGTATTATCTCAAAAATTAACTGGGCCAGGCATTTTGGCACGTGCCTGTAATCCCAGCTACTCAGGAAGCTGAGGTTGCATTGAGCTGAGATCAGGTCACTGCACTCCAGGCTGAGGTTGCAGGAGAATCCCTTGAACCTGGGAGGCGGAGGTTGCAGTGAGCCGAGATCAGGCCACTGAACTCCAGCCTGGGCTACACAGCAAACTTACCTCTCAAAACAGCAACAACAACAAATTTAAATGATAACCTACAAGTCTATATTTGAGAATAACTTACATAAACTTAAATTTTGTACCTAAATCACTCTGAAATTTCATTGGTTAACATCGATTTTTGTGAATCCATTATTGAAATTTTTACTATGACTAGGATAAGCTTGGTAATCCTGCTTTACATTTTTCTCAGGGTACAATGATCGCAGCTATAGCATATCTGGGAGATTCTTTATTTATCCATATGTAAGAATGAATGTGGACTATCTTCTAAGGCAAACCTTAAGCCTGACTATAGTACTCCACAGTTCTCTCAGCCCATTCCTGTGCATGTCTATTCTGACAAGCATTTTGGTCTTTTTCCTGAATTTCCCTAAGAGACTATTAATTTTACATACCATTTATTTGAATGTCAAAGTTTATATCTTGTCCTTAATTGACAACACGGAGCATTCATGCTCTGATTCTTGACAAAGTACAGAACCTTGAGCTCTCTAATGCCACATATGAATCAAAAGTCTAGTTATAAAAAATGATATTCTAGGAGGACTGCCAGAAGGCTATGAAGTCCATCCTTCCCTCCATCAGTATTTCTTAAACTATATTCCACAGAATAATTATAGTGCATATTAATACATATTTCATAAGAAAAAAAGATTTTTCAAGGTCAAGTTTAGAACATATTAGGAGTGAAGGAATTCAACATGCTAATATGCAGTAGCAGGCAGTACCTTCTAAGCTTATCTGAAAATTTTTTCTGGTATGGCTACTTAGTAACATTCTCAAAAAAATAATTATTTCTTTCTTTTTTTTTTTTGGCCCACTAGCCCTTAGTCAAGTCAGAGAACTGAGTTATTAGATAGCATGGTTTTTTTATTTGTTTGTTTGTTTGTTTTGAGATGGAGTTTTGCTCTTGTCGCCCAGGCCATGCGCAGCGACAAGATCTGGGCTCACTGCAACCTCTGCCTCCTGGGTTGAAGCAATTCTCCAGTCTCAGCCTCCCAAGTAGCTGGGATTACAGAGGTGCATCACCATGCCCCACTAATTTTTGTATTTTTAGTAAAGATAGGTTTTTGCCTTGTTGACCAGGCTGGTCTCGAACTCCTGACCTAGGTAATCTGCCCGCCTTGGCTTCCCAAAGTGCTTGGATTACAGGTGTGAGCCACCACGCCTGGCCAGATAGTATGTTTTGTACTAATTTACTTACTTAGACTAATTTGTATTTTGGCATTATAAGTTATAAATGTGTTACAGGAAGTCACCTGGAGAAATGGTTGCTCCTACCGAAATACTGGTATATATTGAGAAAACTATGCTTTGAGTTGCGTTTGGGTTCAAATTTGAAAAAGTCATCATTTTAATTTTTTTTCATAGTTGGCAAAGAGAAAAACAAGACTGGTGTCTAAGACTTTTCTAACTAATAAAATAGTCTATAATTTATATCCTGTGTGTTCAATTAAATGTTGTATATATAACAACTTAAGTGAGCAAATTCCACTCCACATAGCCTGTAAGTTACATAAATTTTTTAAAGGTATTTAAAGGCTAAGTGTTACATTCCAGAAAGGTTAATAAGGACTTTTGTATTTAACACTGAATATCTCAGGGGAAAAAACTCTGTTGAATAGGGCACGAACTTATGAATATCTCAGAAACCCTCTTGAATGTAGCAAGAAACAAGATTCTGTACAAATTTAAAAGACTCATTCTCCATTTGTCTAATCAACATACTTTCCACGACCTTAAAGTTACTTGCATGTAAGTGTTTTTTGTCTTTTTCTCTGGTACTCTGAACATTTTAAGGACTTAATAGGATTCTTTTCTCCCATAAATAACACACTAAGTTTAGCACAATTAAAAACACTGTTAGGTTTCTAATTTCCATTTCCACAAAATATATATATATATATATATATAATTTTTTTGAGATGAGCTCTCACTCTGTCTCCCAGGCTGGAGTGCAATGGCACAATCTCGGCTCACTGCAACCTCCGTCTCCTGGGTTCAAGCAATTCTCCTACCTCAGCCTCCCTGAGTAGCTGGGATTACAGGTGTGCACCACCATGCCCAGCTAATTTTTTGTATTTTTAGTAGAAACAGGGTTTCACCATGCTTGTCAGGCTGGTCTCGAACTTCTGACCTCGTGATCGGCCCACCTCAGCCTCCCAAAGTGCTGGGATTACAGGCATTTTCACAATTCTTTAAACTTTATGGACACTGTATTATAACTAATACTTTGCTTTAGTTGTGGTCTACAAAACCACTGATAGGGCAAAGAAGAAAAAGACAAGGTTGTCCCTTAGTGGTTGCAATAATTAGGAGTAGGGATTCTAACATTCTTCGATTCCTAGGTGTTTACCCCACCTCCACCCATGCAATTTTTGTAGATTTTACGATATTTTCTTATTATTGGTTATGGGAATGACCATTTCAAGTTTGAGCTGTTTCCCAGAATATTTTCAAGAACCAATAATTCTAAAAAAATAACTGGAACCTTTATATGAATGCATTCCCTGCAAATGTGCATCATCACCTAATATGCAACTGTTCCACATATCTCAACAGCTCCTGACATTTGAAAACAATGTTTGAGGTTTTATAATTAATACGTCTTATCCAACTAATTAAAAATAATTTTAATGTGCAAATTTCTTTTAACATCTTAATAGGATAAGAAATATGTCAACAGCAAACAGAAATGATAGAGAAACTGAAGCACGCAGATTAATATAAATATCCCAATATAACTTGTTCGAGCAGCGGGCTACAAGAATATGTTGCGAACGTAAGTGAAAAACAGGATGCAAACGTGGGAAAAATGGGAAATAAGTGGAGTGAGGACGGACAAACACTGAGAAGGAAGAAGCAATCCTCTAAACAGCAGAGAGGTTGCTCAGATAGAGTTGGGCAAAACGTCAACTCCCACCTCAGGTCTATACTCTACTGGTGCCCAAATTCAAGTGAATGGTAATTAAAGGCGGGTTTTGCTCACATCGTTTTCTTAATTTGGCAAACTACGGTCTCCACATTAGCCATAAGCTTCCAGCCAGCAGTCTTTGGAAAACTCTCGGAAAAATGACAGCCGCGATCTCTGAGGACGCGCATGCGCAACCTGAGCGCACCGCGCTCCTTGCCTTAACCAACCCATGCCTGGAAGGAAGTGACGCGAAGCTGAGGGGTGGGTTGGGCTCTTCGCCGGAAGTGTCTCGCACATAGTAAATAATCTCAGAGAGGCGAGGGAGACTGTCTCCATCTTGTCTGCACCCGCGGCTCTTTTGACGTTGTGGATATGGGGAGCGTCCTGGGACTGTGCTCCATGGCGAGCTGGGTAAGGTGCTTTTTGCGGCCTCTGGGGTACTAATGTGAGAGACTATAGAGAAGGCGACCCAAGCCGGGGCTGGGTGAGCCAGGCTGGAACCTGGTGCCCCACCCAACAGGGATGACTCCTCTGTCCCCGTTTTCTTACCTTCTCCTCTTGTCACTCTGATTCAGCTTCAGGGCTTTAGGTCTTGCGAAGAACTGATTACTGGCCGTAAGGTGTAGTGGCGATGGGAAGATGACCCAAGTGCAGGAAGAGAACTAGAGTAGTGCCCCTCCCCCACCCCGCTTGTGCGCCCAGTCTCCCATTCTTTCAGGTCCCTTTGGTTGTTTTGTTTGTATCTGCCTAGTCCGTCACTACAAACGTCTTTGGCCATTTCCTTCTGTGGGGTACCCACTCTGTTGTCATGTCTTTCGTCTCTTTCCTGGTGACCTTAGACTGTCGCACTGTCGTTCCGGGAGTCATGTCGCCCTCTTTGTTCTTTGGCGCAGGTTATGATTTAAAAGTGCCTGTCGTCATTTGGGACCGCCTGGCAGTAATGTTAATGTAGTAATACTGTTTTTGAAACAAATAGTCGTAGCAGAGCTATGACTATTTGAAGTGTCCATTTCAAATTTCAACTTGAAATTGAAATTTTCAGTTGACACACGCATGTTTTGTGCCTAAAGACAAAATTGTCAGTAGGCAAAAGGCATGCGTCTGTCATCTGAAATTTCATGCTTAGCTGTACGTTGCATTTTCATTAAAGTGTTGTTAGAGTAAAACCATTTTCAGTATAGTGGCAAGACTTTTTGGTCCATGTGGCACAAATTTCAGTTTACTTAAGATAACCTCTGCCCCCTCCAAAAGAGAAGGGAAAACATTGGCAGTGCAGTTAACAAAGATATTTGTAATTTTAGTAGAGGTTTTTGGATTCAAATCACTTTTCTTTAGTCTGGAATTTGTTAATTCTGTTTCTAACAATTGCTTTTCTGACTTCCCAAATGATTCCGTTATATATACTTTAACCACCATATTGATTATTTTACATACGTCTTTTCAAAAAGGTTTGATATGTCTTTAACTAAAAATGTTGAATTTTAATCAAATAATAATGTAGAAGTTGTTACTCCATCCACGCTGTCCTCTTGATTACGCGTTATTGCTTCTTGCATGGAAACGTGGTATATTTTATTTCAATAAAGATATTAGAGAGTTTAATTATTGACATTTGTACAAAAGAGGCATAATGTAATAAACACTGTTGAAAACATAAGTGATTATGTAAGATTGTTTTCATCAGTTTTTTTAAATTGGTGTTATGCAATTTAATTTGTAATGTCATATCTCATCCAGTTATGAAGTGTGCATGCTGTAGTTTTTTGTACTTAATATTTAAAAGGTGAGATACATGTTTTCCATTTTACAGCACAGATTGCCTTTTTTGATTAGAAGAATGTCTGTGATAAAATTGACACTACCTTTTAGTTGCTGTGTTAATAGCGAAATACATTAGAAAGGTAGCAGCAATGAGGCAGTATTTTAGAAACAGGGTTTCAAGTATGTTGCGCGGGCTGGAGTGCAGTGGCTAGTCTTAGTGAACTGCAGCCTGGAACTCCTGGGCTCAAGACTTACTGCCTCAGCCTCAGATAGCTGGGACTGCAGTCAGGTGCTCCCGTGCCCAGTTTGGAATTTATTTTATTGTTTAGTTTCAGTAAGCTTTTTCACTTTTCTTCCTGTGCCTCTGTCTCTATTCATTAATTGTTTGATTTTAGTGCAGGCCAATAGTCATTGAAGGGGACCACCTCTTCCACATTCTTAACAGTTGATATGTTCATTTACTTAGAGGTTTTGATGAAATGAAAATTTATTTAACTTTTCAAAAGTCACATTCAGGGCTGGCCATGGTGGCTCATGCCTGTAATCCCAGCACTTTGGGAGGCCGAGGTGGGTGGATCACTTGATGTCAGGAGTTGGAGACCAGACTGGTCAATATGGTGAAACTCCGTCTCTACTAAAAATACAAAAAAAAATTAGCTGGGCAGGGTGGCGCATGCCTGTAGACCCAGCTACTTGGGAGGCTGAGGCAGGAGAATTGATTGAACTGGGAGATGGAGGTGCACTCCAGCCTGGGCAACAGAGCAAGACTCCGTCTCAGAAAGACAAAAAAAATTAGCTGGGTGTGGTGGCACACACCTGTAATCCCAGCTACTTGGGTGGCTGAGGCAGGAGAATTGCTTGAACCCAGGAGGCAGAGGCTGCAGTGAGCCAAGATCACACCAGTGCACTCCAGCCTGGGCAACAGAGTGAGACTCCATCTCAAAAACAAAACAAAATAAAAAACAGACCAAAAAAAAAAAGTAACATTCAGATCATTAAATTAGATCAGGTATGCCAGAATTAAAAACAAACCAACCTCATTCTTTCTTAGTACAAGTTTCTACAGGCTTAATCAAATTTAGTAAAAGCTTCTTTCTTATTTGCAAAATAATCGTAGAAAATTTCTGAACTAAAAAGAGACAAATTATGTGTAATACCACTGAGCAGAAATTGGAGTGTTAAATTGTTCACTTTTTGTTTGCTGCTAAGAGGCCTAGAATTAGATTGATCATAATCCTTGGTTCATAGCAGTATAATTTTTTATTCATGCATGTTTGTCTCTTTTTTTGAATTACTTTAAACATTATAAACATCATACCAACTAATCCTATACTACAGCATTACCAGCCAATAATACCTACTTACATGCTTTCCCCATCCCAGTCTCAACATTTGTGTTAGTGAGTAGACAGAACAGTACCTATCAAGATATTTAATATCGTTAAGTCATTAAGAAAGAACTAGTGATTACTGGGTGACCATTTTGTTCCAGTCTCTTCCAAATTTTTGTTGATACAATGACTTGTTTTATAGAAAAGATTTATAATTGCTATGAATGGTCAAGCAATGCAGAGTAAAAATTAAGTAAAAATGTCTCCCCAAAATCTTCTCTCACAATGCATATATTGCAAATAGGTGGATGAATAGACAAAGATATATTCTTAGGCATGGCAGCATTTTAAACACATTTTTAAGCAAAGCATTGAATTTAATTTTTCTTGAATTTAACAAAAGAAAAATAAAAATTAGGCCTGACACGGTAGCTCATGCCTGCAATCCCAGCACTTTGGGTGGCCGAGGCGGGTAGATGACAAGGTCAAGACTTTTCTCTAGCTGTGTGCATCTCTCAGTAAGTTCAGATACATGTAATGATTGATCGAACCTTGGAAGTTATCCCTACCAGAATCTTCTGACCTGCTCTAGTCTATACTGGTAGTCACTGGATCTCACTTTATCCTCAAATGAGGATGTACATTTTCTGTCTCTTAGGTCGAAACCTTTTTTGCATTGCTTGTTTTCTTTTGTGGTTGACGACCATGTTTTGGTATAGTGCTCCGTAACAGAAGCACATAGGAGGTATACTTTGGTCTTAGAATTCTAGATGGGAAGTCATTTTCCCTCAGAATTTGGATGCTCCTTTGTAGACTTGCAGTGTTGCTGCTGGGTATTCTAAAGTCATTTTAGAAACTTTTTCTATGTGACCTCTCCCTCCTTCCCTTCTCCACCAGTTAATTACATTTCTTGAGTTCTTTAATTTTGTCACCTGTATTTTCTGCATTGTCTTTCTGTTACTCAAATAGTGTGCTTCCTGGACTGAAACTCCAGGTTTCTTCCTTCCTGCCTTTTGAGTCTGCCTTCTTTTACTTAGCCTAATTCATTTGAGTTTCATTTTTCATTTATATGTTCTTATTGTTGAGTATTGTTATTATTTGGATTTACCACAATTTATCCATTCACCATTTGAGGAACATTTCCAGGTTTTGATGATTACAAATAAAGTAGCTATAAGCATTCCCATAAAGGTTTTTTTTGTGTGTATAATTATAAGTTCTTATTTCACTTGAATAAATATCTGAATGTGGATTTGCTTATTCATACAGTAAGTGCATGTTTGATTTAAAAATAATAAACAGTCAAACTGGTTTCCAAATGGTTGTACCATTTTTCATTCCCAACTAATTGTTCTGCATTCTTGTCAGTAGTTGGTATCATCAGTTTATTTCATTTTAGCTGTTCTTTTTTTTTTTTTTTTTTT
>NW_016107445.1:564673-622887 GCF_001604975.1 Cebus imitator
GCTGGGATTACAGGCACGCGCCACCATGCCCAGCTAATTTTTTTTTTTTTGTATTTTTAGTAGAGACGGGGTTTCACCATGTTGACCAGGATGGTGTCGATCTCTTCGCCTTGTGATCCACCCGCCTCGGCCTCCCACAGTGCTGGGATTACAGGCTTGAGCCACCAAGCCCGGCCTCATTTTAGCTGTTCTAATGTGCATATAATAGTATCTCTGATTTTAATGTACATTTCCTTAATGGTTAATCATTTTGAGCACTTTTTCTTGGCGTATTTGCTATCTATATGTCTTTGATTAAAGTATCTGTTTAAATATTTTGCCCATTTTTTAACTGAGCTATTTGTTTTCTTATTACTGAGTTTTGAGAATTCCTTTTGTATTCTGGTTGGAAATGATTTATCACATACCTGACTTGCAAATATTTTCAAGTTTATGGCTTGCTTTTTCATTCTCTCAGCAGTGTGTTTAAAAGAGTAAAAGTTCCTAATTTTGATGAGGCCCAATTCACTTTTTTTCTTTGTGAGTCATGTCTTTTTGTATGGTATCTAGAAAGTCTTAATTTTTATATATAGTTTGTGGCTTAAGGTTAACTTTTTTAAAAAAGTATGAATATCCAGTTTTTTCAGCACCATTTATTAAAATGATTATCCTTTCCATATTGAATTGCTTTGGCATCTTTGTCAAAAATCCTTTGATCATATTTGCATGAGTCTATTTCCAAACTTTGTTGTGTTCTCCATAGTGTGTCCAGCCTTTTCCCTATATCACTCTGTTTTAATTACTGTCACTTTATGCTAGTCTTAAAATCAGGCAGTGTGTCTTCCAGCTTTGCATTCTTTCAGACTTGTTTGAGCTATTCTAGTGTTTTTGCCTTTTTATATAAATTTTTGAAGCAGCTAATTTATTTCTGTAAATCTGATGCTGGGATCGTAATTGGAATTGGGTTGAATCTATAGATAAGTTAGAAAAGAACTGATGTCTTGAAAATAATTGTCTTCCAATCCATGAGCTCTGTATATTTTGCCATTCATTGAGATCTTTGATTTCTTTCACCAATGTTTTGTATTGTTTGAGATCTTGTATGTTTTGTTAGATTTATAACTATTTTCTTTCTGTTTTCCATTGTTATTAATACACAGAAACGTGATTGATTTGTGTATATTGACCTTTTATCATGTGACCTTATTAAACTGATGAGTTAGTTCTAGTTGCATTTTGTAGGTTCTTTGTGGGGATTTTTATTATTTTTTTGTTTTGTTTTGTTGTCATCCAGGCTGGAGTGCAGTGGCACTATGATATCTCACTGTATCTTTCAACTCCTAGGCTCAAATGGTCCTCCTGTCTCAGCTTCCCAAATTGCTGAGATTACAGCAATTCACATTTTGGATCATTTCCATTCTTACATCTTCAGATTCATTGTTAATCTTTTCTTCTGTCTTGTCTATATTTAGGGCTTATTTTGTCATCTGGAGAAGTATGTTATGGGTCTTAATTTTAAATTATCTTCTATGTCTGTCCATAACATGATGGAGTTTTCCTCTGCCTCCTTGAGCATGTGAAATATATTCGCAATAATAATACTACAGTGCCCTATTTACAAATGAACTCAGTTATCTGTATCATTTCTAGGTTGGTAGTGACTGATTGATCCTCATTATAGGTTGTATTTTTTTGGTTTTTTGCATGACTGCTAATTTTTTGTTAGCTACCCAGTGTTAATTTTTCCTTGATCAGTGCTGGATATACTTTTATTTTCAAGAAAGTATTCGTGGGTTTTTTCCTTTGACTTGGGTGATTTTACTTAGAGACAATGTGATCTTTTTGTTGTTTGCCTTGAGGTTTCATTAAGTGCAACTAGTGCAACCTTTCATTTGCTGGCTGATTTTTCTTGGGTCTTAATGGCCTTCTGATGTCTCTACCCAATGCCTCATGGATTATAAAGTTTTTCACTTCTGAGTGGTTAAATTTCCAGACCCTCCCTGCAGTGGACATTCTCCCCAGGCAGAAACAAGAGCCAGTTATAGGGCTCCCATTGTCTCTTCACAGAAATTACTGCCTTACCTTGCCCTGTTGTTCATTTTGTGAAAAACTTATTTTTTCCGTAATTTAAGGCAGGAGGATAAGTCTGGTCACAGTTTCTGCATCTTGACCTGAATGTAAAGTAATTATCCCAAGCCTTTTTTCATCAGTAATTTTGTTTTTACCTATGTTTTGTTTCTTGATAGTGATTAGTTAATTCTGTTTTTTCCCTTCTCATTTCTTTAGCCCTTTAATTTCCACTTTCCATTGTGTTCTGTGCTTATGTCATTTTTGAGTTCTCCTTTTTTATTTTTTAAATCTTTTTGTTATTTTTCTATAGCTCAAGTGAAATACTGTTAGGGAATTTCCTTTTCTTACTGGATTATATTTATTTCAGACTGAATTATCCATATGCCTTATATTTTCTTCATTCCTTTTTTTTTGGAGAGGAGATGTTTATGTTTAATTTTTGCTAAAGTATGTTTACGTAGTTACCATGACATTTATTTCTGTCTTGTGGAAGTTTAATATAAAGCAACTTTGTTCTTACTGTGTGTTGGTTGCTGTAGTGGTCTAGCTTCTACAGCATTCCCTCACTGTGGTATCTAACTCTCTTTTCCCCTAGAGCTATAATTCTAGGGCTGCATATCCTGGTCCATCCGTCTGACGTCTTAGCCCAGGTTATGGTATTATGAAAAATACTTACTCTATGGCTTTCTGAGATATTGTTAGATACACTGTACCAGTGCTCCTCTCTCCTGGACAGGAAGATATTCCATTCCCTTGGGGGCATAATGGCATAATGCTAGTTTAGTGTGGTGGTCACTGGAGAAAGTTAGCTAGCCCCAGTTGTATTATTATCCTTTTTGCCTGACTCTGGTTGTAGTTTTTTGTTATTATTGCTGTCACCAGGTCAAAAGAAGGAAAAGATAGGGCTATCAGTTAACTTTTTTTCCCCTCCGTGGATGTATTTGAGAATCCTCAGAATTTTGTGTATTCATTAGTATAGTATCTGGGGGCTAAAGGGCAGGGGCTGGAGGTGGGCTTAGCAAAAGCTGTGCTATGAATATTCCATTTATTTTTCTTCTCTGAACTTTGGTTACTGCTGATGATTTTCCCCTCTTTTTGTTTTAGTTGATTTATTTGTTTTACTTGGCATAGAGTCCAAGGGCTTGTTTGTCTTTACGCCTTCTTAGAAGCTTCTAAATTCTGTGGTATGTAATTTATATAAACCAGATAGAACATCAATTTTCATTGTATCATTTTAAGATACACTGATTTTTAATAATATTCTTTTTCCTAGATACCATGTTTGTGTGGAAGTGCCCCGTGTTTGCTGTGCCGATGCTGTCCTAGTGGAAACAACTCCACTGTAACTAGATTGATCTATGCCCTTTTCTTGCTTGTTGGAGTATGTGTAGCTTGTGTAATGTTGATACCAGGAATGGAGGAACAACTGAATAAGGTTAGCCTTGTTTCTTATTTATTAACTGAAGCTATAGTGTATATATGTATATGTATAAAACTGATTTGGGGATATTGTAAACAGAATAATATAGAATAAGATAATATGTAATCCTAGTTGTGGTAGTTCATAATCTTTTAGGAAAGACAAAGATAATATAAGTTAACTTGTTAAGTTCTATGATGGTGGTACAGAAAATATACTGTGGTAATACACAGAAAGAAGTATAATTCTAACCAGATGTCAGAGTGAGTCTCATGGAAAAAAGGATGTTCTAAGAATGATTAGAACTAACATATACGGAGATTGAAAAATAGAAAGCATAATGGGTATAAAAGAGCTTTTCAAGCAAAGTATCTGTACTTTAGGAAGATTAATTTTACAATTAATAAAGTATAAAAGTTAAGCAATTAAATATGGTGGCTATTGCAGTGGTATAATAAAGAAGAGAATAGAGGACCTGAAATAAGATTTTCTGGATGTAGAATTAACTAAGCCTGGTACTGAAATATTGGCAGTGATGGAATCATAAATCAACCAGGTTCTGATCCTAGAAAACTGGGAGGAAAGTATTGCCATTAGCCCAGAAAGAAAAATTTTAAAAGAGTATCAGGTTGTGGAAAGAGATGGGGAACATAAAATCAATTTAGTTTCTAACATGTTGACTTGGAGATATTGCATCATGCACATGTACTATATATATATGTATGTCTTAGTTCAGACAGCTATAACAAGAATATCATAGGCTGGGTGACTTAAGACAACAAAAATTTCTCAGTTTGGGAAGCTTAAAGTCTGAGATCAGGGTGCTAGTATGGTCAGTTCTGGTCAGAGTCTTATTCCCGATTTACACATGGCTGTCTTCTCACATTGTTGAGAGAAAGCAGCAGCAGTTTTCTTCTGTCTGTTCTTATAAAGGCATTAATCCCATCCTGAGGGCTCTACCCTCATGATTTAATTACTACCTAAAGGCCTATCTCCCACTGTCCTCCCACTGAAAGTTAGGGTTTCAGCATTAATTTTGGGTAGACACAAACATGAAGTTCATAATAATGTAGAGCAGTAAGTAGAAAACATGAATGAATTTAAAAGAGAAACCAGAGCTAGAGACTGCCTTGAGGATAAAAATAGAATGTCGAAACCATGGCAGCATACGCTGAAGATCATTCAGAGTGAGCAGACCTAGAACTTTGCCAAAATCTGTTAATTAAGGGAGCTGGTGGAGAAAGGAAAACCTGGTTCCATGATCCTAGAACACTGGGAGGAAGGGATACTAGAAAAGAACAAAGAAAATATACAGGCTATAGGAAGAAAATTTTAAGAATGACAGGGATAGTGTCTGTATAAAAGTGGGATTAAGGAATGTGATTAAGCAGTAGCCTTTGTATTTGAAAACCAGTACATGACTACTGTCCTGAAAAAGCAGATTTTTTAGAGTGCTGGGACTGGAAGGAGTAGGAGGAAATGATTTATTTTTGTATATATGAATAATAGATGTATTAATAGTTCTGAACAGTTGTCTCAGAAATAGCATTTACACGACTAAAACAAGTATATCATGCTATTCAAGTAGAATGCAAGTTTTAAAAATGTAGAATAAATCTGTAACTCAAAATATACATCCAGCATAGAGTTGGTATTGTAGTTTATTATTTGATCACATGGGTATTTATGTCTTTTTTCCCCCACTATATCCAGTCAATATGTGTCAGACTCATCTTGAGTACATATTCATCATAAATTGTAAAGCAAATTCCAGTTTTCTAAACCTTTATTTAAGCTATTCAATTACATAGAATTTTTAGTTTTACTTAATGAAAAAATTATGGATTCTAAACTCTTTTGTTTTTCTAGATTCCTGGATTTTGTGAGAATGAGAAAGGTGTTGTCCCTTGTAATATTTTGGTTGGCTATAAAGCTGTATATCGTTTGTGCTTTGGTTTGGCTATGTTCTATCTTCTTCTCTCTTTACTAATGATCAAAGTGAAGAGTAGCAGTGATCCTAGAGCTGCAGTGCACAATGGGTAAGTTTTCAAATAAACTTCAATATAAAAGCCTGGGTAGCCACACCAGTCCCCAACCCAAATACTATTACATAAAGTTAACAGTATTTAAGTGCTGATGTGAAGTCAATAAATCTTACGTCTTATGATAAAGGAGAAAGGAAATGAAGATATTTTCTGAATACAAGTGTATACTACATACATGCGTGAACATGTTTTTGACAAAAGGAGGAAATACTACAATTACAGTCCTTGTTTCTGCAGCTGATCACATGTTCGTAGCTGGTATTGATGACTGCCTTCTTCTGCTACCCATTCTGTATTTTCTTTGCCTTCAGCAAGCACATCAGCCGGTCATGTTTTTTTTCCTGGTGGAGTGACCCAGTGACCTCCATGAGCCCCTACTTTAACTGGAGGACCACAGTGATGTTTTGGGTCCCCTGGAATCAACATCAGCTCAGAGCCAGCGTCCAGTAGTCCCTGAAGTGTCTGATCATTTCCCTTTTTTTTTCAGCCGTTTGTTATGATGCTTCCTCTAGCACTATCTGGGCTTTAACATTTTGACTTGCCTTTGTTATCATACTTTTCTTTGCTTTGTTCTTTCCAGTTGGAAAGATTATATAAGCATGGATTCATAGTAATGGTTAATTTCACTCTCTGTCCAAACTAAGTTATCTAAATAGGATGATGACCTCATTTTGTAGTTACAAATATGGCTACACTCCAGATCATCATAATGTCCTTGGAAAGAAGTAGAAAAGTAGAACATTCACATGATGTGTAGCTATTTGGTAAGATGCAGTTAAATGATTTCATATATGAGAATATTTGATGAATGTTTATTAGTAAAAAATTATATTTCTTTTTGTTTTAGATTTTGGTTCTTTAAATTTGCTGCAGCAATTGCAATTATTATTGGGGCATTCTTCATTCCAGAAGGAACTTTTACAACTGGTAAGAAATCTTTTTTAAGTTGATGTTGATATTTATTTTATTTTATTTTATTTTTAATTTTTTTTGAGACAGAGTCTTGCTCTGTCGCCCAAACTGGAGTGCAGTGGCGCGATCCTGGCTTACTGCAACCTCTGCCTCCCAGGTTCAAGTGATTCTCTGGCCTCAGCTTCCCAAAGAGCTGGGATTACAGGTGTGCGTCCCCACACCCAGCTAATTTTTCTATTTTTAGTGGAGATGGGGTTTCACCATATTTGCCAGGATGGTCTCCATCTCTTGACTTCGTGATCTGCCTCAGCCTCCCAAAGTACTGGGATTACAGGTGTGAGCCACCACGCTTGGCCTGTTATAGATATTTTATAAAGGAATCTGAAATAATTACCTGGAACTATAATAAATAATTACCTGGAACTATAACTCTAGTTGTCTTTTGGGGTAGGAGGGTGAGTGGGTGGGGTATGTGTGTGTGTGTGTGTGTGTGTGTGTGTGTGTGTGTGTGTTTCCCCAGTTGGCAAAATCAAGATGTTCATATAAAATTTTATTTTCCTTTTTGTGTACTGTGGTTGTAAAAGGAAACAATAAAAATCAAACTAACCAATCACTTATGTATGCTTTTTGTCCCTTTTCAGTGTGGTTTTATGTAGGCATGGCAGGTGCCTTTTGTTTCATCCTCATACAACTAGTCTTACTTATTGATTTTGCACATTCATGGAATGAATCATGGGTTGAAAAAATGGAAGAAGGAAACTCGAGATGTTGGTATGCAGGTAAGCTTTCATCGCAGAACAACTTCAGTATAGTTGCACTTTGAAGTCGAGAATAGATATGTAGACTAGGGAAATCACTTAGGATTTTTATGGTCTGATTTTCTATGAAGTGGTTTTTAATTTAAACTTTGTGAGTGTCAATATGTCACATTGTATCAGCAACTTAGTGAGCAGATCTTTTAGCAGATTAAGTGGGAATGTAACCCAAAGAACCAGGAAAGTATCCAAAAGAACCTGAATAGCTAAAATAAATGTTCCAAAGCATATTACTGAAAGCATGTGCACTTCATAGCCTAATTTTCTAATCTGCAGTGGGTTAAAAGTAAAATATTAAAGGGAAGAGGACTGCTAGTAATAGATAAACCCACAGTGATACATTTCATAAACAGCAAGTAAAGCAACTCAGGGATACATTTTGTGCAAGTATAAAGGATGCTTTTATGTGCATCAATAACAAAGGAATTCCTATAGTAATGTAATTAATGATTATTTATAATGACGAGGTTGAATCCTATAGGATTATACTTTGAAACAGAGATCACAATTCAGATGCTTACAGGGCCAAACAAAAATGAGGGAATGGGAAGACTAAGTTTAAATGCATAAGCTTTGTGCAAATAGTAGGGACTACAATGAATTGGAGAGTGTGAATGCCTCATCTGAAGTGCATTGCTACTGCTCAGCTCCATTTATTAGGTGCTTTGTGGGAATGTCAACTCAGTATTGCTTGATTTTTCTAATTTTTTTCAAAAGAAGTCATAAATCTGGATTTTCATGCTAAATGACCTGCGTTTCAGCTAAAAAAAATTTAAATTGGAGTGCAAGCCAAATCCAGTGTGTCTGTTGGCCTAATATTCCTCTCACATAACTAATTTGTGGTGTTCGATCTCAGTGGTTCAAGTTAAAAAAAAATTGGTGCTCAAAGAAATGAGCTTTAGTCATTTTGGAAATTTCACTTACGTAGAATACCTTGTTCTCAAAATGCAAAGTCTAATGCAAGGGTTTCTGTCTCTTTTGTTCCCTGCTGTATCCCCAGGGCCTGGAACGTAGGCATTCAATAAATATTTGTTGGATGGATCCCCTGTCAGCAAGGCAAATCTACATAAATGCTTGTATATTAAGCACATATTAGCATAAAGGCTAAACAACTTGCGTATGTTGAAATTTACATAGAAAAAGCATAGGCTGACTTATTAAATAATAGTGACTTACCCTTGCATAATATGTATCTTTTAAGATTTTAGTTGTTGAGGAAAAGCATCATTGTTTTGAGGGCTTAACATTAACAATGAAAATAATTTTCTTAATACCCTTGTTTACAACTGAGTGATAGTGGTTCTTTAAAAACCCTAAGTAATATTCCTCTTATAGACTTACAGTTATTTTTTTTATTTTGAAAATAATGGCTAACATGTAAACATAGTTTGTAAACTCTAATATAGATATTAGTATTACATCATATTAGTTTCTTATTAACTTGCTGTCCTTGCAAATATATAATAGTGAGCTATGTGTAAAAACTAGAATTCTTCAGCAATAAAGGTCAGAATTAATTTTCTTTCCTGCTTTTATAACCTGTATAATGCTGACAGTGTTAGTTGCTTAAAATATATTTTTTGACTAAATGAGATTGATTATAAAACAGGTCCCACTTTTAATTCCTAGTATTTCTGATAAAAAGCTAATTATCCAATTATATTTCTTTCACAGCCTTGTTATCAGCTACAGCTCTGAATTATCTGCTGTCTTTAGTTGCTATCGTCCTGTTCTTTGTCTACTACACTCATCCAGCCAGTTGTTCAGAAAACAAGGCATTCATCAGTGTCAACATGCTCCTCTGCGTTGGTGCTTCTGTGATGTCTATACTGCCAAAAATTCAAGTATGCCCTTCATAGCATTAGGTTTTATGAAGCTTATACCTTTTTAAGTTTTAAAAAATCTAGAATGATATCAGAATATTTACCTGTGTTGCTTTAATATATATATATATTTATTTTATTTTATTTTTTGTAGGAATCACAACCAAGATCTGGTTTGTTACAGTCTTCAGTAATTACAGTCTACACAATGTATTTGACATGGTCGGCTATGACCAATGAACCAGGTGTGTTTTGTTGTTTGTATTATATGTTTCTAAAGGTTCTGCAGGTGTTGTTTTTCCAGAAATTATCTTTTTGTAAAATTAAGCTATATAAAAATTTGGCTTCTAGAGGAATAAAGTATGAAAAGTTCATCTTTGATGTATTACTGTTTTTTCACTTAGTTTCTTTCATCAATAACAAAATTATAAGTTTACACATATAGCTAAGAGAAATTGTGAGTTCTATTTCAGAGCACCACAGTAAAACAAACATCACAGTAAAGCAAGTCATAGGAATTTTTTGGTTTCTCATTGCATATAAAACTTTGCTTATCTCATACTGTAGTTTGTTAAGTGTTATGTCTAGAAAAACAATGTACATTCCTTAATTTGAAAGTACTTGATTTCTAAAAAATGCTAACAGTAATCTGAGCCTTTAGCAAGTTGTAATCTGTTTGCTGGTAGGGGGTCTTGCCTCTATGTTGATGGCTGCTGACTGAACAGGGTATTGGTTGCTGCAGGTTGGGGTGGCTGTTTTAATATCCTTAAACTAAGACAACAGTGAAGTTTACCACACTGATTGACTCTTCCTTTCACAAAATATTTCTTTGTAGCATATGATGCTGTTCGATAGCATTTTACCTAGAGTAGAATTTTCTTCCAAATTGAAGTCAATCCTCTTCAACCCTGCTGCTGCTTTAATAAGTTTGTGTAATATTCTAACTCCTTTATTGTCATTTCAATAATATTCATAGCATCTTATCAGGAGTAAATTCCATCTCAAGAAACTACTTTGCACATCTATAAGAAGCAAATCCTCATCATTCAGGTTTCATAATGAAATTGTAGCAATTCAGTCACATCTTCAGGTTCCACTACTAAGTCTAGTTCTCTTGCTCTTTCTACCATATTGGTAGCTACTTCCTCCACTAAAGTCTTGAACTCCTCAAAGTCATCCATGAGGGTTAGAATCAACTTCTTTCAAACTCCTGCTAATGTTGATATTTTGACATTTCCTATGAATCATGAATGTGCTTAATAGCATCTAGAATGGTGAATCCTTTCCGGAAGTTTTTCAGTTTACTTTGCCCACCCAGATCCATCAGAGGAATTACTCTCTATGGCAGCTATAGCCTGTAGCCTTACAAAATATATTTCTAAAATTATAAGATTTAAATGTTGAAATTACTTGTTTTTCCATGGGCTGCAAAATAAATACGTTAGCAGACATGAAAATATTAATCTACCTATACATCTCTATCAGAGCTTTTGGGTGACCCAGGTTCATTCTCAGGGAGTAGTAATATTTTGAAAGGATCTTTCTTTTGGCAGTGAGTCCCAGCAGTGTGCTTAAAATATTCCATAACCCATACTTTGAACAGATGTGCTGTCATCTAAGCTTTTTTCTATTCACAGAGAGGCTGAATAGACTTAGCCTAATTCTTTAAGGGCCCTAGGATTTTTGGATGGTAAATGAACATTGGCTTTCTCTTAAAATCACTATCTGCATTAACCCCTAACAAGAGAGTCAGCCTTTCCTTTTAAGCTTTGAAGCTACACATTGACTGGCTTCTTTATAGCTATGAAAGTCCTAGATGATATCTTCTTCCAATAGAAGTCTATTTTGTCTTTATTGAAAATCTGTTGTTTGGTATAGCTACTCTTTTTTTGAGATAGAGTTTCGCTCTTGTTGCCTAGGCTGGAGTACATTGGCACAATCCCCACTCACTGCAACTTCCACTTCCTGGGTTCAAGCGATTCTCCTGCCTCGGCCTCCTCAGTAGCTGGGATTACAGGCCTGTGCCACCATGCCCAGTTGATTTTGTATTTTTAGTAGAGATGGGGTTTCACCATGTTAGTCAGGCTGGTCTTGAACTTCTGATTTCAGGTGATCCACCCGCCTTGGCCTCCCAAAATGCTGAGATCATAGGCGTGAACCAAAATGCCCAGCTGGTGTGACTACTTTCATTGTTTTTGTTGGCTAGATCTTCAGGATAATGTCCTGCAGCTTCTACATCGACACTTACTGGTTCACCTTATACTTTTATGTTATGGAAACAGTTTCTTTCCTTAAACCTCAAGAACTAACCCCATCTAGTTTCAGACTTTTTTCTGCAGCTTCCTTATCTCTCTCAGCCTCAGTAGACTTGAAGCAAGAGATGGGGCCTTGCTCTGCATTAGGCTTTGGCTTAAGGGAATGGTGTGGCTTGTTTGATCTTCTATACAGGTCAGTAAAACTTTCTCCTCCATATCAGCGATAAAACTGCTTGGCTTTCTTACTTACCATTTGTGTGTTCATGTTCACTGGAGTAGCACTTTTAATATCCTTTAAGAACTTTTTCTTTTCTTTGCATACACAACTGATCTACTGGCACAGAAGGCCTAGCTTTTGACCTGTTTTAGTTTTTGACATAGTTTCCTTACTTAGCTTAATCATTTCTAGCTTTTGATTTAAAGTGAGAGAGGGGAGACTCTTTGACTTGAACAGTTAGAGCCCAATGCGGGGTTATTAACTGGCCTAATTTCAGTATGGTTGTATCATGAAATGGGCCCAAGGAGAGGGATAGAGACAAGAAAATGGGTGGTGAAGAGCAGCCAGCACACACACAATGTTTGTCGATTATTTCACCATATTATATGGATGCGATTTGTGGTGCCCCAAAGAATTACAATAGTAACATAATGGGTCACTGATGAGAGATCACCATAACAGATGTAATTAATAATAATGAAAAATTGTGAAATATCATGAGAATTACCAAAATGTGAAACAGATACAAAGTGAGCACATACTGTTAGAAAAAATGGAATAGACTTGTTTTATGCAGAGTTGACACAAACCTTCAATTTGTAAAAAGAACAATATCTGTGAAGTACTTAAATGCACAATAAAACAAGGTATATCTGTGTAAGAAATTGGGTGAAATTATAAGAAAGGTATCTAATTTGCATAGAGCATAAGATAGTTATATGTAGAAATAAATAAAAGGTCTTCAAATTCCTGTTGCTTCAATTGTGAACAGTGTAATTTTTTCACATTATTAAATTACTCTTTTAGTCTGTGACTACCTTACAGTTGAATTTGATAATTGAACTTTGTAATGCATCTTATTATAGGCTAGTTATATTGCATACCATGGGAATAGAAACCAACATATGTTGAAAGGAGACAAATTAGAATAGACATATAAAAATTATTATTTAAAGGAAGAAAATGATCTCTTTTCCTAAAAAAATTATCAGATGTTATATGAATCTCACTGAGTTTACAAACTGTAGATATTTTATCATAGGTACTTTATAACTTGGTGAAATATGGTTTGTTTTTTGTTTTTGTTTTGATATACTACAGAAAGATTTCATATTTTTATTCAGGTAAGTGATTAGAAAAAAAATTGTTAATAATTTGCTTCAGAGAAGGAAATGCCTTACCTAATTGGCTTTAAGATAAGAATTATTTTCCACACTTTGGGAGGCCGAGGTGGGCAGATCACGAGGTTAAGAGATCGAGACCATCCTGGCCAACATGGTGAAACCCCGCCTCACTAAAAATACAAAAAAATTAGCTGGGCGTGGTGGCGTGCGCCTGTGGTCCCAGCTACTCGGGAGGCTGAGGCAGGAGAATTGCTTGAACCCAGGAGGCAGAGGTTGCAGTGAGCTGAGGTCTCGCCACTGCACTCCAGCCTGGTGCCTGGTGACGGAGTGAGACTCTGTCTCAAAAAAAAATAAATAAAAGAATTATTTTCCTTGATTTATTTCATCCAATTAGGCTTTAAGATAAGTTTGACAGATCTGGCTTTGTGGGAGAAAAAGATGTATTTTGGATACTTTAATGAATATTTTACCAACCCTGCTTTCTTTGTCATAAAAGAATAAAACTGAATAAGCAGTAGGTCGTTATATCTTATTTGATAATTCCCACAAGGCATTTGCTGGAGACCTTATAACTGGATTTTGTGTAAGCCGTCTTGCTTTTTTAACAATGTGCTTTATCAAATTAATGAGCTTCATAAATTAGTATCATAATCTCACCATATGAGAGAAAAGCCAGTGCATTACGGTTTAGAATCTCTGAATTTTCTTTCTAAATCTACTAGAATTATGCTAACCTTAGGAAGGTCATCTGTATTTCACCTCTTTCCTGTGGTTAATGTAGAGGTAGTTTATTGCTCGGCTATTACATGTTGAAAATTAAATGATTTAACTTTTCCAGGTACTTCTATAAAATCAGAACAACTTCAGCGGTATTATTATTAATAAGTACAAATTGCCTTCAGTTATTTTTGTTATACTGATGCCTTTTCCAGCAAATTATTTTGAATTTGCAGGAGTATAGAGAGTTAAAAATAACCTTTTTTTTTTTTGCTCTCAAAAACATTTTTCAATATATTCTAACATTTTAATTTGGCTTTATGTTGCAGAAACAAATTGCAACCCAAGTCTACTAAGCATAATTGGCTACAATACAACAAGCACTGTTCCAAAGGAAGGGCAATCAGTCCAGTGGTGGCATGCCCAAGGAATTATAGGACTCATCCTCTTTCTGTTGTGTGTATTTTATTCCAGGTAGGAAAAACTGTGGATTTTTTTTTTAAACAAGAAGTCTGTTTATTTACGAATCATTTCTTTTAAAAATGTTCTTTTCTTTCTCTCCTCCTAAACTCTGTTTCTTGCAGCATCCGTACTTCAAACAATAGTCAGGTTAATAAACTGACTCTGACAAGTGATGAATCTACATTAATAGAAGATGGTGGAGCTAGAAGTGATGGATCACTGGAGGATGGTGATGATGTTCATCGAGCTATAGATAATGAAAGGGATGGTGTCACTTATAGTTACTCATTCTTTCACTTCATGCTTTTCCTGGCTTCACTTTATATCATGATGACCCTTACCAACTGGTACAGGTATTTATATTTCATGAAAACTCTGGATGTATGAATTTTGATGGCGTTTTTATGATTCTCTTGTGAAACCGTGATGTGATATGAAGTACTTTTTATCCTCTGATATGTTTCAAAATGTACAGCTAAATGAATAGTGAGATCAGCATGAGAAATGCAGTCTTTACTTCCTTGCATTAACAATAACACAGTCATTGAAATAGTTCCAAATCTTGGAGAGATTAAAATAAAAATTTTCATGAAACAAATACATTTTTTTTTACAAAAATGTATGTTGATAGTGGATCTAACATATTTATTTTTTTAATCCTGTAAACTTGTTCCCAACATAGTGAAGTAAAGGATACATCCTTTTTTTCTGTTTTGTTTGAACTGTCATTAAAAGCTCTGAAAATTTTTTAATTTCGGTGTGAATTCATTAATGCAGTTAGATTCTTAGAATTCTTACAAGCTACAATTTATGATTTTTTTAATCACTTCATACTTAATCCATAAATCTGTTTCTGTTAAGAGGAAGATAGCAATTTATAGTAGTTCATTTTTGAAAGTTTGGTTTTGTCCAAATGATTACTGAAAGATTTGGTCAAAGATTGAAATTGAACTATTTGGTTTGGGAAGTTCTGTTTTTAATAACATTTTAATGCATAATACCCATAAACAATTTGTAAGCAGGCTTTCAGTATCAGCAAAACATGGAGGAAAAAGTTTATTCTTTGTTGTATTTCTTTGAGTGCAGCCTTTACTGATTTTTATTATTGAAAATTAAATATATACATTTAATTCCGACACTGTAA
Source organism: Cebus imitator (assembly GCF_001604975.1). Lineage (NCBI taxonomy): Eukaryota > Metazoa > Chordata > Mammalia > Primates > Cebidae > Cebus > Cebus imitator. The sequence continues at coordinate 579,657 of NW_016107445.1, forward strand.
TGTATTAAGCTATAAGAATTCAGCTGGTTCTTAATTCAGATCCTTGGCTGTCAGATAATAGTAGATGTTAAAGCTTTATACCAGAAGGATTTTGGTATATTTTATTAACTGAAAAATCAGCTGACCTTGAGATAATAGTTCCTTCCCAGCCTCTTCTTTCTTTTTCTAAGGTAATGTCTCTGAGTTATATCAATCTCTTAATTCTGAGAAGGCAGGGGTGGGGGGAAATCAGGTGAGGAGTTCCATATACACCTTGAACAGTCTTATGTAATAGTGACATCTCATTTATCCAGAGGTCACATTGAGTTTCTCTAATAACATGGCAGAGATGTATAAAGTGCCTCTGAGATAATGCAAAATAACTATTTCAGAGACCTGTGTATTTTACTCCATTAAAGGAAATTACAGATTTTTACCTTCACGTCAGCAGTATGGAAAGAAAGGGAACAGATTAGATGCAACAACAGTATATCTCAAATAACTGTATACAAAGAACACTTCTGAATTAATGAAGTTTCTTCACTTGATGGCTGGTAATTCAACTCCCTTGCCTCTTTTTAATAATTTTCCCTGAAATTTTAGGTATGAACCTTCTCGTGAGATGAAAAGTCAGTGGACAGCTGTCTGGGTGAAAATCTCTTCCAGTTGGATTGGCATCGTGCTGTATGTTTGGACACTCGTGGCACCACTTGTTCTTACAAATCGTGATTTTGACTGAGTGGGATTCTAGCATGAAAGTCTCACTTTGATTATTGCTTATTTGAAACAGTATTCCCAACTTTTGTAAAGTTGTTTATGTTTGTGCTTCCCATGTAACTTCTCCAGTGTTCTGGCATGAATTAGATTTTACTGCTGGTCATTTTATTTGTTATTTTCTTGCCAAGTACGTTGATATGTGAAGTAGAATGAATTGCAAAGGGCAAGTGTTATGGATATGGTGATGAGTTAGTAAAAGTTGACATTATTGAGCTTCTTCTTTGCTCTGTACCAGTGAAATAAAGAGTAAAAACAAAATTGCGTGACTATTTTAAAATTATGTTAGATCTTAAGCTGTTTTAGGAAGCATTAAAGCAAATGTTTGGCTGCCTTTTGAAATAATTGATGTGTTGCCTGACAGGAGACTGCTAAGAACATGGCTTATTTTAAAATTGTATAAACAAGTCAAATGCCAGCTATCTAAAAAATCTTATCAGGTTTTCCCGTTGCTATGGAACATATACAGGTAGGGAGTGTTTAGTAGACAATACTGTAGGTTATGGATGGAGGTGTGGGTACTAAATTGAATAACGAGTAAATAATCTTCGTTGGGTAGAGATGGCCTTTGCCAACAAAGTGAACTGTTTTGGTTGTTTTAAACTCATGCAAAAGTATGGGTTAAGTGGAGATGTTTGGGACTCTGAAGGATTTAGACAAGGTTTTAAGAAGCATAATCATGGGTTATAAGGAAGTGTTTGAAAGTCAGTTCTAGGCCAGCATGGTAGCTCACCCCTGTAATCCCAGCACTTTGGGAGGCTGAGGTAGGTGGATTACTTGACCCTAGGAATTTGACACCAGCCTGGGCAACGTGGCGAAACCCCGCTTCTACAAAAAATACCAAAAAACAAGCTGGGGTTGGTAGCATGTGCCTGTGGTCCCAGCTACTGAGGAGGCTGAGGTGTGGGGTATTGCTTGAGCCCAGGAAGCCAAAGGTTGCAGTGAGCCAAAGTCACGCCACTGCACTCCGGCCTGAGCAACAGAGTAAGACCCTGTCTCAAAAAAACATTGAAAATCAAAGGTGGTAAAATTTTTGACAGAGTAGGAAGTAACTGCAAAATACCAGGCTTTAGTAGGTATACAAAATGTAGTCCAGTTCTCATTTTAAAAACTGAAGACACTGAAGTCCAGGCTTAAATAGCTCAAATAGCTAATTAGTGGCAAAGCTGGGAAATTTCAAGTCTGCCAATAATAGTATTCTCTCTGACATTTAAAAATAATTTCTATTCAAAATACATGCTTAATTGATTTTACACCTCATTACTGGTGAATAATTTATGTGATGTGGATTGCTGGTGTCCAGCATGACTCACAGACAGGTCAGAAGAATGATAGAATGATTTAGAATAAACTTCTGCTTATAGTATACTACACAGTTCAAAAGATGTTTAAAATGCTTTTGTATTTACTGCTATGTAATTGAAATATATAGATTATTGTAACCTTTCAACCTGAAAATCAAGCGGTATGACAGTTTAGTTATTTGTATGTGTCACTAGTGTCTAATGAAGCTTTTAAAATCTACATTTTCTTCTTTAAAAGTATTTATTAATGTGAATGGAATATAACAATTTAGCTTAATTCCCCAACCTTATTCTGTGTGTATTGTATTCCACAATTTTGAATGGCTGTGTTTTACCTCTAAATAAATGAATTCAGAGAAAGTGTGTAGTGTACTGATTATTGAGCAACTTAACTTTAGGTGGCCATAATAACATTTAGAGCTCATTTCTTCCTATATAAAGAAGAACCTGGCACTAGAAAGTAACTGCCTGTTTTCTATCCTGATAATTGTTTAGAAGGTAGTTATTACCCTTTGGTTGTCTATAAGTGACCCCAGAAATAGGATCTCAAAGGTAAAGTGGCATTCTTTCCCTAAGAGTCTTCAGTACATGGATCAGTTTAGTTTGAAGAATATTAATACATTGAGTGGTTATTCTACATCTACTGTCTTCCAGCTGTTTCTCCTAGTTGCCAATTTTGATGCTGTCTTCTTTCGCTGATACTTCAGTATAAAAACTTCCCTTACTAAAAAACACAGTGTTTTTTAGGTTCATGCCTACTTTTACTGATAAAATACTCCAAGGTTCATACCTACTTTTACTGATAAAATACTCCAACTCAATGTTAGTTACTAAGCTTTAGAATATTTTATTCCATAATTCTTGTGAAATGGTCTTTCTCCAACATAAGCAGCACAATGAGCATTTTATCCCAGATAAAATCTTATGTTCACATAAAAACCTGTATATAAATGTTCATAGCACCTCTATTCATAACAGACAAAACTGGAAACAACCCAGATGTCCTTCAATGGATGAATGAATAAGCACACTGTGGTAAACGTATATCATAGAATACTACTTTAAAAAGGAATGAAATATTAGTACATGGAACAACTTGAATGCTGGTTTAAAAAAAAATCCAATCCCCAAAGATCACATATGATATAATTCCATTTCTATAGCATTTGTGTAATGATACAATTATAGAAATGGGGAACAGATTAATGGTGGTTTGGGGTCAGGGATGGGAGGGGAGCGAGAGATCTTTGTGGATCATGGATTGTGCCTTTGGTGTTGTATCTAAAATGCCACTGTAAAACACAAGACCATCTAAATTTTCTTCTCTGTCTTCTGGGAATTGTTTAATTTTACATTTAGTTCTGTGACCCATTTGAGTTAATTTTTGTTGAAGAGTGTAAAGTCTGTGTCTAGATTGATTGTTTTTACATGTGGATGTCCAGTTATTCCAACATCATTTGTTGAAAAAGACTATTTTTACCCCATCATATTGCCTTGTCTTTTTGCTAGACATCAGTTGACTAAATATGACAGTTTCTGAACTCTGTTCTGTTTCATTATTTGTCTGTTCTTTTGCCAGTACCGCACTGTCTTGATTATTAAAGCTTTATATTAAATCTGGAGGATGAGTAGTATCATTTCTCCTTCAATGTTGGTTTTCTCCTTCAATATTGTGTTTGCTATTCTAGGTTGTTTGCCTCTACATATAAACTTTAAAATCAGTTTATCAAATGTCCACAACATATTGCTGGGATTTGGGTTGGGATTATATTGAATCTATAGCTCAGGTTGAGAAGAACTGACATCTTGACAATATTGAGTCTTCCTATCCATGAATGTAAAATATTTCTCCATTTATTTGGATCTTTGATTTCTTTCATCAGGTTTGTAGTTTTCCTCATATAGGTCTTACCTATATTTTCTTAATTTTTACCAAAATATTTCATATTTTGGGGTGCTAATATAAATGGCATTGGGTTTTAATTTCAAATTTGACTTGCCTATTACTGTTATATAAGAAAGCAGTTTACTTTCATATAATACCTTGTATGCTGCAACCTTGCTATAATCTCATGTAGGTTCAGGAGATTTTTAATCAATTCTTTTGGATTTTCTACATAAACATGTTATTGGCTAGCAGAGACAATATATCTCCTTTCCCAAGCAGTATACTTTTTATTTCCTCTTGTTTTATGGCACTAACTAGGACTTCCATTAGGATGGTGAAAAGAAACATCTTTGCCTTCCTCCTAATCTTAATAAGAAAGCTGCTAAATTTCTCACCATTAAATATGATGATAATGGTGGTTTTTTTTTTTTTTTTTTTTTTTTTTTTTTTTTTTTTTTTTTTTTTTTTTTTTTTTTTTTTTTTTTTTTTTTTTTTTTTTTTTGAGTCTCTGTCACCCTGGCTGAAGTGCAATGGCACTGTCTTGGCTCACTGCAACCTCTGCCTCCTGGGTTCAAGTAATTCTTCTGCCTCAGCCTCCAGAGTAGTGGGGATTACAGGAGCCTGCCACCATGCCTGGCTAATTTTTTTTTTGTATTTTTCATAGAGAGGGGGTTTCACCATGTTTGTCAGGCTAGTCTTGAACTCCTGACCTCAAGTGATCTGCCCATCTCAGCCTCCCAAAGTGCTTTGATTACTGGTGTGAGCCACCATGACTGGCATAGTTTACAGAGAATTTTTATCATGAATGGGTTTTGGATTTTGTCATATTTTTCTGGATCTACCGATGTGATATGATTTTTCCTTAGCTTTTTGGGGTGATAATTAGTTCATTTTCAATATTTCAACCAGACTTGCATACCTGGGATGAATCTCTCTTGGTCCTTGGTCCTAGTGTATAATTCTTGTACATTGTTGAATTGGATTTGCTAATACTTTAGAATTTTTACATTTATGTTAATGAAAGATACTGGTTGGTAGTTTTCTTGTAATATTTTTGTCTGGTTTTGAGTTTTAGGCCTCATAGAATGAGTTAGGGAGCATTCCTTCTGCTTCTACTTTCTGAAAGTTTCCACACAATTGGTATTGTTTTCGCCCATAAAAGTTTGGTAGAATTCACCAGTGGTCTAGCACTTCCTGTTTGGGAAGGTGATAGATTCAATTTTTAAAATAGATACAGGTGTATTCAGAATATCTATTTCTTGTATGAGTTTTGGCAGATTGTCTTTCAAGGACTTGGTCATGTAGGTTATCAAATTCCTTTATTACCCTTGTAATGTCCATGGGATCTGCAGTGAGATCACCTCTTTGATCTCTGATATTAATCTTTGTCTCTCTTAATCTGGCTTGACAAAGGTTCACCGATTTTATCAGTCTTTCAAAGACCGCTTTTGGTTTCATCAGTTTTCTCTGTTGACTTCCTGATTTTCTACCTGATGGATCTCTTTATTTCTGATACAGGACTGTTGATGTCTCCAACTACAATAGTGGATTTAATTTTTTCTGTTAATCCACTAATTTGCCATAAAGAAATACCTGAGACTGGGTAGTTTATAAAGTAAAAAGGCTTAACTGGTTCACAATTCTACAAGCTGTACAGGAAGCACGGTGCAAGGCATCAGCTCAGCTTCTGGTGAGGCTTCAAGTAACTTACAATGCTGGCAGAAGGCAACAGGGGACCTGGCATCTCACACAGTAAGAGCAAGAGAGAATGAGGGGGAAGATGCTACATTTAAGCATCCAGATATTGTGAGAACTCACTATCACAAGGACAGCACCAAGTGGATGGCACTAAAACATTCATGAAAAATCTGCCCCAATGATCTAGTTATCTCCCACCACGTCCCAACTCCCACATTGGGGATTATAATTCAACATGAGTTTTAGAGAAGCCCACATGCAAACTATATCATTCGCCCCCAGCCCCTCAAATCTCATGTTTTCACATTGCAAAATACAATCATCCTCTGCCAATATTCTCCCAAAAATCTCAATTCATTCCAGCATTACTCAAAATTACAAAGCCTTTCTGAGACAAGGCAAGTCTCTTCTACCTATAAGCCTTTAAAATTCAAACAAGTTATCTGCTCCCAAGTACAATGGGGGTGCAGGTATTGGATAAATATTACGATTCCAAAAAAGAGAAGCCAAAAATAAAGAGGCCCCATGCAATTCTGAAATACAACAGGGCAATCTTTTAAGTTTTAAATATCCTAAATAACCTTCTTTGACTCCATGTCTTACCATGTGCCTCACAAGGGCAAATTGGTATAAAGAGTGGGCTCCCAAAGCCTTGGGCAGCTCTGCCTCTGTGACTTTGCAGGGTAAAGGGCTGGAGTTTAGTGCTTGCACCTTCTCCAGGCACAAGGTGCAAGCTGCTGGAGGATCAACCATTTCTGCGGTCTGCAGGACAGTGGCTCCCTTTCCACAGCTCCACCGAGCAGTACCCCAGTGAGGACTCTGCGGGGCCTCCAACCCCGTATTTCCGCTCCATACTGGCTCTGTAGAGGTTCTCTGTGAGGGCTCCATCCCTGCAGCAGGCTTCTGCCTGATTATCCAGGCTTTCTCATATATCCTCTGAAATCTAAGTGGAGGCTGCCAAGCCTCCTTCACTTTTGCACTCTGCACACCGGCATACTTAACATGTGTAAGCCACCAAGACTTATGGCTTGTGCCCTACACAAGTGGCAGCCCAAGTCTTACTTGGGCCATTTAGAGCTGATGTAGCCAGATGGGCAGAGCTGTGGGGAGCAGTGTCCCAAGGCTAGGCAGCACCTTCTCTATGGCTGCTTTTAATTGTTTTCATTTCAACCTTGGAGACTCTTATGCCGATGTGTCTCAGGTAGGGTCTTCTTGTGTAGTATCTCCCAGGGCATTTCCTCAGTTTGAATGTTGGCCACTCAAATGAGGTTGGGAAAATTTCCATGAACAATATCTTGAAATATGTTTTCCAAGTTGCTTGCTTTCTTCCCCTTTCTTTCAGGAACACCAGTGAATCACACATTTGGTCTCCATTACAAAATCCCTTATTTCTTGGAGGTTTTCTTTATTCTTTATTTTTGTTTGAGTTAGTTCAGTGAACCAGTCTTTGAGCTCTCAGATTCTTTTCTCAGCTTGGTCTATTCTGCTGGTAATACTCATGATTGCATTATGAAATTTTTTTGTAGTGTCTTTTTCAGCTTTATTGGATCAGTTTGGTTCTTTCCTATAATGGCCATTTCTTCTATCAGTTCCTGTATCATTTTATTGTAATCCTCAGATTCCTTGGACTGGGTTTTGACTTCCTCCTGAATCTCTATTTTTGTTCCTATCCATATTCTGAATTCTGTCATTTCAGCCGTTTCAGCCTGGTTAAGAACCATTGCTGGAGCCCTAGGGTGGTTGATTGGAGGAAATAAGACTCTGGTTTTTCAAGTGTCTATATAGCAATGCTCCACTCTTCAGTCCCAATTTCTTATATTGGTATAAATACCTGAGGCTGTGTAATATATAAAGAGGAGGATTAATTGGCTTATGGTTCTGTAGGCTTTACAAGAAGCAGTCCCAGGCATCTGCTCAGCTTCTGGTGAGGCCTCAGAAAGTTTACAATAATGGTAGAAGGCAAAGGGTCGATATCTCACATAGTGAGAGTTGGAGCAAGAGAGAGTGAGGGAAGAAGCTATATACTTGTAAACAGCCAAACCTCACAAGGGCAGCATCAAGTGGATGAGTCTAAACCATGGGAAATCTGCCCCAGTGATGCTGTCACCCCCTAACAAGTTCCACCTCCAACACTGGAGATTACAATTCAACATGAAGGTTAGAGGGGTCAACATCCAAACTGTATCATTCTCCCTGCAGTGCTATCAGTTTTTGCCTCATGGATTCTGATCCTCTGATCATGGGTGCATACCTGTTAAGGACAGTTATGTCTTCTTGGAGAATGGGCCCCTTTATCATTTTGTACTACATCATTATCCCTGATGATTCTTGCTCTATAGTCTGCTATTCTATAATATAACTACTTCTTCATTTTGGTTAGTGTTGGCATGGCATATTTTTCTTCCTTTAATTTATATGTCTCTTTACATTTAAAGTGGGTTGCTTGTAACCAACATATAATTGGGTTTTGTTCTTTGATCTGCTTTGACAATGGTTTCTTTTTTAAACTGGCCCAGTCTTCCCATAGAATTATCTTTTAATTGGTACATTTATACCCTTGACCTTCAAAGTATTTATATATTTGGAAAAACATCTACTATAATGTTACTGTTTTTGATTTGCTGTCCTTGTTCTTTATTCCTATTTTTGCCTTCCATTCTTCTTGTGTTTTTGATGGTGTTGATTTGGCATTCTATTATTCTCGCTCTTCTAGTGTACCAGTTATACTTTTTTGTGGTTGCCCTTGTGCTTACAATATACACTTACAAATAATGCAACCCCACTTTCAAATATTAATATGCTGCTTCATGAGCAGTGTACCTTATAGTAACAAAATTATCTTAATTTCTCTTTCCTATCCCTTGTATCATTGCTGTCATTCCACTTATATAAAAGCACCCCTATGTATGAAGACTATGCACACACACACACACACACACAAATATATGTATGTACATAATCAAATACATTGTTGCCATTATTTTGAATGAACTGTTATCTGTTAGATTAAAAATTGGTACCATGGTAATACTGATTTCATATGGAACAAGTGAGTGGAACTTACTGTAAAATGCTTTTCTTTGGGGGAAATTTTTAATTACTGATACAATTTATTTAGTAGCTATGGGATTACATGTCTATCTTCAAAGTTTGAGTAAAATGCTTGTAGTAATTTGTCTATTTTGCCAGTTTTCAAATGAATTGTTCATAATATCCTCACATTTTCAAATTTCAACTGCATTTATAAAATTTTCATTTTTCCATTCTCTCTTTGTGTTTTCTTGCTCAATCTTACTAAATGATTTTGTTTTAGTGCTTTTTCAATAAACAAGTTCTGGCTTGTTTTACTTGGCTTTTGTCTAGCTCATTTTGTTTTTATACCTTTCTTAAATAGATACTTAATAGATTATTTCCCCTTTAGACATCACTTAAATTGCATCTCATAAATCTTGGCATGTACTTTTCTTTTTAATCATTAACATCAGTATTTCCAATATTTTTTGTTTGACCCAAAAGTTCAGCAGTTCTTTTCCAATTTCCAAAAATGTTAAACAATCTCAAAATGGTTCTACCGGCTTTTAGCTTATTCGCATTGTAGTTAGTCTGTTTGATACCAATTATTTGGTTTGTTGACTTACTTTATGACCTACTATGCCATACTGATTCTCAAAAAATACTTCATGTGTGCTTGAAATGATGGTTTAGGCTTTAAGTCTTGAACGTGACATTCTATATATGTTAAGTCACAGTGAATGTCATTTGGGTATTTTTCTAGTCTGCAGACTTTTTTCTCACATCTCAAGCTCTAAATTCCTGAGGATGCCGCCTGTAATCAAACACATACTGACACAACCTAAAAGAACGTTTAGCTGTCTGCAATTCACAAGCTTTTATGGTCTTACTTGTATCTCCCTAAGACAAAGCTGTAAGTGTGATGAGGGTACCCCCTCAACTGTCTTCACACTGTGTTACTAGTTTCCTGGAGATTACAGAGAGACTTCCTCTGGTACACACAAGCTAGATTGTTTTTTAAAGAAACCACATCTTTAATTCCTATGTTTGCTCTTTTCCTAAAACTGATCTGGCTGAAAAGGTGCCTCAGGACAAGGCATCCTCCTTTTCAACAATTATTCTGGCTGGAGGCAATGGCTCATGCCTGTAAACCCAGCACTTTGGGAGGCCAAGGCCGGCAGATCACCTGAGGTCAGGAGTTGGAGACCAGCCTGCCCAACATGGTGAAACCCCGGCGCTACAAAAACTACAAAAATTATCTGGGCCTAGTGGTGTACACCTGTAATCCAGCTGCTCTGGAGGCTGAGGCAGGAGAATTGCTTGAACCTGGGAGGTGGAGGTTGCAGTGAGCAGAAATTGTACCACTGAACTCCCATCTGGGTGACAGAGCAAAGCTTAGTCTCCCTCAAAAAATAATTATTCTTTTCATACTTGACAAAGATATACCTCTTATCCATTCTGAATCTTACCAATGCACTTTGGAAAAAAATCTCTAGACAAATCAGTAAAGGGACATTTAAAAATACTGGTGAGAAAAATAAAATAAAATAGTGGTGAGAAAGAGATGACAGAGTTAAAAAACTTTTTAATGATTCAGCTGGTTTCTAATACTTTGCTTTCAACAAAATTGAAAAATGGTCTAGTTGAGTCATCAGTTTATAGAATTCTGGTACATAATTCTAAAGGAGTTAAAAAATTAAGTAACAGTACTATACAAAATTGCTTTTTCATCTCCTTGTCATTTTGTACTATAAACAAAGACTCTCAGGATTTTAGCATCAATGAAAACAAGAACAGGAATAAAATTGGTACTCAGTAACTTTTATTATGAAAACTAAAGACCTGTTTATCCCACTCAAATATGTATTTCTAGTAAAACTTTTTGTTAACAGATGATCAAAATTAGACTATAACTGTAGTAAACATTACAAGCTACAAAAACTCAGGCAGAAAAATAAGTTTGTTTCCCCTCATCTGAAGTGTAAAATGGGTATCCAGGATTGATGGGTGGCTGTCCTCTAAGCAGTAATTCAAGAAGTCATTTTTTTCCTTCTTGATTGTGTATTTGAAAGCTATATACAATTCTTCATCAAGCCAGTGGAGGGTAAATGGCATGGGAGGATTGCATGGGGGAAGTTATAAGACCAGATCTGGAAGTGCTACACATCACTTCTGTTTTACTGATTAGAACTCAATTACATAGCTACTCCATCTGCAATGGCAGAAACAAACTAGCCACATGATAGGAAAAGGAAATAGTCTGGCAATCAGTTAAGTCTCTACCATATATATTTACACTGTTTTGAACAACTGTGTAGTTATATAGCATAAAATTGGTGAGAAAGTTTTTAAATGCCTAGAATCTTACAGTTACAGTAAACAACAATCTCAAATTTAGATGTAAAGATGTGTGACCAAAGATCATCAATGTCTAACTTTCACACATAAAAAAGCAGGATAAAATTCTTTTGAGGAAGTAGAGTGGATGACATAGTCAAAGCACTATGGTATTCAAGTTCCTTTAGGAAAATTTTACAAAAATATATAACAATTGTGTTTTAAAACAGCAATATTAACTATATCCTAAATTCCTTCTGAGTATTTAAAGATGAAAAACCTTAAATGTCAACTTTAAAAGTACCAGGGTGGTAACCAAGTTTTTCAAAATTATTTTTAAAGTGCTTCTAGAGCTCCAAAATGTCCCCAAGAAGAAAAAACTTGATTACATTCCATAATGAGAAAGGAAAAGGGAAAAGTCTTTTAGGGTTTTCTCCTCTCAGCTTCTAAACTCTAAATTTCTAAACTCTTCTTCTTACCTTTAGAAATGTAACCTCTTCAGCTCACGCAGAGCACTGTTCTATCTAGGGTATGGAATTAATTAACCAAGATCCCACTGTCAGAGCCAAGTATTTTAGGATCTAACTAAAACTCTTCTAAGCAAGGTTTCCTATTCTGTGCTAGGCATTACTTTGAATCTTTACATCATAATAAAGAAATTCTAAGACACAGAATATGGTCAATAGGAAAATCTGCCTTGAAACTCCTCATTAAATAGCCCTATACAATGTTAATTGTACTGCTTTTAGCCCTTAGCCCAAAGGTGGAATTCTTCACATGATAAAGTACCCTGGGCTTGCATTAAGTCTCTGTAATTCTCTTGAGCAACCGTTTCAAAGGAAAGAGGTGATTTGACTATTTCTCTTATCTTCTCTCAGGATAACAATTACAGGCCTGTGAAGACTCCAGTGATAATATTCTAAACCTATTTGGGACAATGAGAGGCATACTTCTCTCAATTCTTTATTAAAAACATAGAAAGCAAGTCAGTGTAATTTTTAAACAAAAAACTTTAAAATGCTTAAATTTAGAGATTTCTCCTTTGTTGCAATATACAATCTATTTTTGAGATGAGGCACAAAGATCTTGGTATGATTCATTGAGAATAATGAACCACAGAAAGTTTAAAGCCACTGCTTCCTATAAGAAGAAAAAATTGTTTCATGTGAGTGTCACCTCTAAAGAAGACACATAACAGACACTAGTACTCAACATTCATTGTATTTATTTTACTAAACAGTATGGTTCAAAAAAACACAAACCAGAAAACCTTTACTTAAAACTAGTCCAACTAAGTGGATGGCACTGACTCCATCCCATCCCCCACATCTTTCTACGTATATGGAGCTGGAACCCTATCAGACAGTGAGCATTCAGGTACACTTTGTCTTTACCGTTGAACATAAATAAACTTCTTTGAACATAAATGAACTTCTCTGAACCAAAAGAAACAAAGTTTTACAAGATACAGGCACTTTATGTTCCCAGTTTTAAAAATAAGCCAAGTGAAAAATATTTAATAAAAATAACTGGAGCAGAGAAAGCTTTAGGAGTTATACCATTAGTTCAAATGACTTACACTCAATGCAAACAGACAGCATCAAACAAGAAAACAAAAATTTAACTGAGGTTAATGGTCATATTTGTAAAAAAAAAAAAAAAGAAATCCAATTTACCACAATTGGAGAAAAATGGCCATTTGAATCCAACTTAAAGATATGCCAATAATGTACATTAAATCTGTTACCTATTCAGCTGAGTAACATCTGAAAGCTTTGCAACAGTGTGTGGTTAGTGAGAAAAGCAAAAGGTGCTTTTATTCCACAGTAACTGATTAAACAAAACAAAGCAATTTACAAAAAAAGTACCAAATGATACTTTAAAATAAATAGTTCATCATTTTGATGAATATATACATGTAAAGTCCACTTCTTGGGGATTTAGCTATCTAAAAGTGGCATATCACTATCCAGAGGTGCAGGAGCAAGTTCACATAAATAAAACAGGGTAGCTTCACTAGCTTCAGCTTCAGTCAATGGCTCCAGGCGAACAAGCTTACTTTGGGTTGGTTCTGGGTCTAGGCTGCTATCCAGAAGCTCATCAACTTCTATGGGTTTATCTACAGAGGACATAACTTCTGATGATGCTGTTGTACTTGCCTGTTCAACAGAAGAAGCAGGGTTCCCATCGAGGAATGCAAGAAGTGGAAAGGCAGTATACTGGATAAGCTGCTTATCTACAAAGATCAGAAAAACATTCATTTATCACCAGCTTATACTGAATTCAAGCTGATAAATGAAAACAGAGATGTACATACAGGCAATCACTACTCTCATATAGCCAAACAAGAAATGACATGATGCACTATGTCAATAAATTTTAAAATGTGTAAATCAATAGTCTTTATTCAACAATTAAGAAATGAGGGGTCTATCAGTTTCCTAAACAGGAAAAACACTTCAACTTTAAGAATTGTTACCTCATCAATTCAACTTTCTCTATATACTAGAACCTTGACACACTATTCACAGAACTAAAGCCAGCATATTTAATTGTTAAGACTACCCTTGACTTGTTTCTACATAGCATTTAAAAAAACCTAGAGATTAAATAATAATATATATACCTACCTGGTTTGGATTTAGATTTTCTTCCCTCTTCCGAAACTGGCTGAACTACATTATTCTTGGTAGTTTCTAAACCTTTATTCTCGGACTAAAAGGAAAAAAAAATGTATAAAAGTACTTGTTTCATATTTTATGTTTCTGAAAAAAAAATGAAAAATTGATACAATATGTAAATACTGATATATTATCTGAAAGATACGGGATGGGGGAACATCAGGAAAAATGCGCTACAGAGAGAGATTTGAGTAGAGATAACAAGACTGGTTAAGAAACTACTGCTGTCACTGGGGATAAAATGAAGAAGCTGAATTAGGATGTTCCATATTAAGTATGAAATGAGGGGGGATTTCAACAGCAGAGCAGATAGAATTTGTCAAGAGTAAAAGACTAACAAATCAAAGATGACTGGTTTCAAATGTCAACTGAGAGATAATTAAGCTATTAAATTCATTTTAAATAGTTTTGATTTAAAAACTGTATTATACACTTCACTCAAAAACAGAATATTTAGCATAAGTGACCATATTTAGAGTAGTTCAGGATGATACAATGGCATCCTTAAAACTATTTATCACTATATTTAAAAGCCTCAAAGTCAAAGTTGAGGTGGTGTTTCTTCTTGTCCTTTTGTAGCTTGAACTTTCAGTTTCTTTCTGTCAAGGAAATTGCTTCTTTGAACCACTTTCTTCTCTCCTCACATCTGATTTTGGTAGGAAAATTATATCTTTACTGTTGTTAATTTCTTCAATGCTCTTTTCAATGATGTTCAAAATCTGAGGTGCAGAGGTTAATTTTTCCTGTAAGTCCCAGACATGTGCAAGTCCCAGATATCTACATGCTGGCTAAATATACATGGTGTAACCAACTGTAAACTAATTCCAGTAATTCCCTAATATTTATCATAAAATGAAGTTGAATAAGTTTTAGGATTTAGAGAAGATAATGGCTCCATGATATAATAAAAACTACAAAACCTTTCCAAAAGCGTACATAAAAATATTTCATCACTTAGCATTTACAATAAACATATAAACATTAATGAAATAATACCATCTTTATTTTTATGCTTCCCAAAATAGGTATTTTCCAAAGATGTCACTGTTCTTCTAAAACATAAGAACCTGATGACAAATGCATTTCAGATAGATACAATAAAACATGATAAAGGGGATGTCACCACTGATCCCACAGAAATACAAACTACCAACAGATAATACTATAAACACCTCTATAAAAATAAACTAGAAATTCTAGAAGAAATAGATAAATTCCTGGATAAATATACCCTCCCAAGACTAAACCAGAAAGAAGTTGAATCTCTGAATAAACCAATAAAAAGTTCTGAAATTGAGGCAGTAATTAATAGCCTACCAACCAAAAAAAGCCCAGGACCAGACTGATTCATAACCGAATTCTACCAGAGGTATAAAGAGGAGTGGTACTATTGCTTCTGAAACTACTCCAAACAACAGAAAAAGAAAGACTCCTCTCTAACTGATTTTATGAGGCCAGCATCATCCTGATACCAAAACCTGACAGAGACACAACAAATAAAGAAAATTTCAGGCCAATATCCCTGATGAACATCGATGAGAAAATCCTCAATAAAATACTGGCAAACCGAATACAGCAGCACATAAAAAGCTTATCCACCACGATCAAATAGGCTTCATTCCTGGGATGCAAGGCTAGTTCAACATATACAAATCAGTAAATGTAATCCATCACATAAACAGAACCAATGACAAAAATCACATGATTATCTCAATAAATACAGAAAAGGCCTTCGATGAATTTCAACAACACCCCATAACGCTAAAGACACTCAATAAACTAGGGTAATGATGGAACATATCTCAAAATAGTAATAGCTATTTATGACAAACCCACAGCCAATATCATACTGAATGGGATTTCATTTCCTATGCAAATTCTTATTCATTTGTAGTGGCTGTACTGAGGAGTATAAGGCATCCTGATTTATTAGAAAAGTAGCGTAATCCATGTTACATAATACCTGTCATGAGCAAAGAAGAACAGCTGATATGCCAATTATTTGACAACATTAAAATCCGGATTCAGAACTATAACGAAAAGTCACTCTCAAATTAAATTTTTCCACAGCATTGTAGAGCAAAATGCAATTTGCTGCTTAACTTCCTATAGTTTTTGAAAACTATAATCAAGTTCTTGGTTTCTGGAATAAAATGATGATCCACAAATAATGACTGACTGAATGTCTAGCAAGAAATAAACAATAAACTACATTCACTAAATGAACAAATGATATGGGTCCATTCAACTTACAGTCCATGAGTTAATAACATTCAATAATATATTTACTGAAACACACAGCATGTTACAAAATCTTATAATATAAATCCAGGCAAACTATGGTCCACATGCCAAATTCAGCATGCTGCCTCTCTGTAAATAAAGTTTTTTTGCAACACAGCCACACATTCTTTTACATATTGTCTGTATCTGCTTTCGCACTACAACTGCAGAACTACATAGTTATGACAGAGAACATATGGCCTGAAAAATCAAAAGTATTTACTAGCTGCCCCTATATGGAGAAAGTATGCCAACCTCCGATGTAAATTATCTGAATACTGAATGTATAATCAACTTCCTAGTTCACAAATTCATAAATTCTTTAAGCTCTAAGTTATCCACAATGTAACTCTGAAAATACAGAAAGCCTGGTTGGGCTTACACATGACTACAGTCATATCAATTCCACCCCCTCACCCTAATAACTCATATTTATTTGAGATGTGCTCATTTTTGGACTATCAAGAAAAAGAATCAAAATAAAATTCTGGCTTTGGTAATCTGGAATGTGGGCCTGATTTACCTTTAACAAGGCTTACTAAACAATTTGGTATAAATAAAAGATAAAGGGAGTGCATACCTATTCATGACAATAAGTTATACAAAATAATAATGATATATAAACATCTGCCCTAGCAACTTCAAATTGTCCTTACTACTCATTAAAAACCAGTTTCACAGAATCTTTTGTCAACACTTGTTAAGCTCAGGTGCAGTTCCTATACGTTAAAAAAAAACTGTATTACTTAAAAAAAAGTCAAAAATCCAGACATCAATGTTTTAACTTGCCTTTTCTCCAATTACTAAGAATTCCTGAGTTTTTACTGTATGCTAATGATAGAACTCACAAAAAATACGGGTACCATACATTTTTAATAAAAAATTTGAGAATTTATAAAAGAATAAGAATGTAAAATACTGCCCATAAAACACGAAGAAATCATATTTTAGTTATTTCAATATACCACGTTTAGTCAGGTGATCTCCCAGAACCAAAAGAATTTCATACTTGTAGTTAATCCTACAAGTACCAGAAGTGGGTAATGGTTCACCACATAACCGAAAGCTAATTTTCCAACTAGAATTTTATTATCTCGATCACACATATTAGGTAAGAATATAAAATGCTTTTTGTAGCTGGGAGTGATATTGGCTCTCTACTTATTATGACTTTTTAAAAAATATTATTATAGCTATGGGTCCTGAGCAACATGAATTAAAACTTACTTTTGTATTATTGATGTAATCTGTGGGATTCATCTGCACAGAACTAGTGAAAAGCTGAAAGACCAAACAAGAAAGATGATAAGTTTAAAAAATAATTAAAAATAATTGTGTGTTCAAAATTTTTATACAGCCATGTTGGGTGAAGAGATGTAGTCCCTGAACTAGGAAGCTTCTATACAGTTAAACAAGTTTGAAAGAGAAAAGCAGAAAGAAAAATAAAAGTAGAACAAGCTAGTCCATGCATTAGATGAAATTTCATATTGTAAGAATTTCTCTAAAAAACATTGGGGTAAATCACTTGAGACAAATGATGGTTTTCACCACTTCCCTTCTTCATTATTTATCGTTCCATTTCATTTCCTTTATTTTTTCTCTCTAAATGTCTTTAGATTAAGTGGTGCCCAGGGTTGAGACTTGTGACCTTACACTGAGCCTTCACTGAGTACCTGGTTAGGTAAAAAATTTACAGAATCTGCTCTATGACAATGGCTCCTAAACTATGCCTCAAGTGAAGCCCTCTGACAAATGGCATATCTACTTTTTGGTTCTTTTCACCACACCTCAAAAGGAAAGTTGTAAGTGCTACAACCACTGCTTGCTGTACTCCTCAGTCCAGTCAGTTCATAGATGTAACTTATAAGTCATAAGCTTTAAAGTCTTCATTCCATAGAAATTTACTGAGTATCTTTAAGAAATAACTGACATCATAAAGACATCATTCCTGCTCTGTAGGAGCTTACAATCTAAGGACAAGGTAAGACCAACATCAAGTAGCAACATATGTTCAGATACAATCCAGTATTTTAACAGAAGATGGTGGCACTCAAAAGCACTAAGAAGTTAAGAGAATGAGAAGGGAGGAAAGTGCACACAGAAACATACATAATGAAACAAAAAGGGCTGATAAAACTATATGATATATATCAGTACCTGGAGAATATTAGGTTAGAACTTGGAAAAAAGATGGAGGGAAGAGCACATAAGTATAACACTGGCGGCATCAACAGAGAAGGTAGGATATGTTCCAGAAATAGAAATAACACAGAAGCTCTAAGTTGAATAAGTAAGTTATATGCATAGGTTCAAAAAGTGGTGGCCACATCCTATCAGCAATAAGAGCCTTGAGAATGGCCTGTGTAATGAAATACAGTCACTAAGTTAGCATTTTACGAGAATGAACATAACCAATGGTTCACAGGATAAATGACATGCAAAAAAAGTCACAGGCAAATTCTTCCTTCATTCTCTCTAGACACCGATTCCTCTCTTTAAAGTTCCACATTCATGGTAGTCCTATAAAAATCCCTGGCTTTGCCTTTTCATTTTCTTCTCCTTTCTCACCAATCGCTAACCTCAGAAAAGGAAGAAAGCTCAGATCCTTGAAAGTAGATAGTTACTCATGATAATCTCTGCCAGTTTAGCCTGTCATTGCCTAAGAGGCCTAACCCAAATTTTGTCCCTACAGAAACTGGCACCTGAGGAGGACCATCACTGTAAGCTCTTCTATTCTTTTTGCCAAACAACCCCTACCCACTAACTCAGGGATATCCTACATGTATTCCCAGGAGACAAATGGTAGAAAAGGTAGATCATATATAAGCTGACCCAGCTGGTTGAATTCTAAGGCCAGGCCTCTCCTGCTGTGACTCTACTTTGGGTTATCAGTGCTGACTCTTCAGAGAGAAGCTGTAAATTTCAGCACACTTATTCACATTCTTACCATCTTTGTAGTCTCAGAGAACAAGGCAGCATAGGTGGACTTTTTATTTATGACAATACAGCATAATTCAAGGATAAAATAAAGTCTTGATTGAGATAAGCAACAGTGAAAATAGAATGTAGGGATGGCTTGTGAATGCTATTTTAGAAAACAGGACTTAGCAAATGATGAGAAACTGTCTCCAAGATGATTCTGTAATAAATATCCTCGTAAGTAAACAGAAGTCTAATACGACTACAGAAAATGAGAAAGATGTAAAAGGTAGCTAATACAGAGAATAAAGGAGTTTGCTGTTAAATCAAATAATCTGAGGTGAGTGTTAACTGATGATCCCAAAGTCGTGGAATTAGAATTCAAGTCAAGTTTACTTTAGAAAAATGTTGAGCTGGAGATATAGATTTGAAAGCAATCTTATACGCCACAATCTGTTCAGAGGAAGAATGGAAAAAGAAGAGAGATTAAAAAAAAAAATAAAAGGGCTAAAAGATTAGGTGCATTAGGGGATGCCCTTAAGTAGAAGACAATAGAAAAAAGGAAAAGCTCTTAGATAAAACAAAGAAGATTAGTGAGACAGGGAGAGAAGGAAATGCTCAATAATGTTAATAATAATAGTGTTAATTATTTCTAATTCTTGCCAACAGCCCTTCATGTCAGACACTGGCAACATTTAACAGATGGAGAAACTAAGCAAGAAAGTAACTTGCTTAGTTACCAAGGTTAGTAACATAGCTAGTAAGTAACACGAGCCAATAACCGAAACCACATTTTTCCAATTCAAAACAAACTTTCCACTAGCCCAATGGACCAATTTAGCAAAAAGAAAAGAAAGATCACACACAGCCTACTTGCAATGGGAAAAACCAAGACAACACAGGTAGCACAGGGTTAGAGTTAATAAGCAACACAATACAAAGCTTCAGACGAAATAGAGTAAAAAAGAGGTAAATATAGCTGCTCATTTCTGAAGTTTTATGGTAAACAGGTTAGAAAAGCAGAATGGTAAAATAACAAAGCAAGACGTCAAAATGCTTGCTTTTTAAGATGGGACAGATCTCTACCTACTGAAGGCGGATGGGAAAGATCAAGAATAGAGAACACAAATACAGAGGCAAAGGAAAGGGGTACAAATTGGTTTAAAGAATTAATTCTTCTAAGAAGAAAGAATACAAGATTGGAAACAGAGTCAGAGCTTATGAGACAACCAGAGTATAGTTAATTATCCTCTATGAGTAGGGGGTTGAGAGTAAATAAATGTGATAAATGTTTTAAAATCGAATTAAAATGACCTAGCTGAAGACTGTAAGGATTTGAACATGGCCAGAATTACGAAATTTTAATTCATTCTTAGTGATCTAAAGAAAAAATATTTTGAAAGGTCTCTGGATCTAGAGAGGAGACAAGGGCTGACAGAATCAAAAAACACTATCAGGTTACTGTGAAGTTGAAGTAGGTCATCAACATGGATTCAAAATTCATAGCAACACATATTCATAAGATAAAAACATAGGTCTAAATGGAAAAGAAATCGTTGAAGAAAGTAAAATCCACTCTGTGAGGTACTGATGACTTAGCAACAGTAAGTCCTTGGGACACTGACAAAAACTGTTGAGAAGTAGAGGAATAATGCAGTAAATTAACGAACCTGAATTAAGACTGAAGAGCAAAAAGAACTAATTCTTTTTTAGCCTCTTTGCGAGGCTTTTAAAAGGGTAAGAAAAGCTGCAATGTAAGGCAAGAAACTGAGAAAAAAAAGCAACAAAATTTTCCAGGGTAAAGAGAGAAAACTGTTCACAACAGATAATGGAAATAGGAGACAGGACAAGACACATCTGAGCGGGACCAGGCTATGTAGGAAGCTTCAGATAAAGAAGGGAGGAATAGCAGGGACAAGAGGGAATAGAATAAGAAAGGTAGTTAGTGGCAGAAACGATAGATAAGAATTCTCAGTCCAGTCAATATTGAAGACAAGTTCATAGGGATAGTGATGGGGATTAGAAGAGGGGAACCTTGTGACTCAAAATATAAAAATGTAAAAAAAAAAGCAAATACATTAAAATATATTTGAGCAAAAATGTTAATTCCCAGAGTATTAAAAGGTCTCTCCATGCTAATTTCCTGGCTATGTACCTCTATTACTAATTTCCACAAATTTCTATTTACTGACAATTTATTCTACAGCAAAACACAGAACAGCAACAAGTCCAGACAAGACCTGAATTTAACAGTACTGCTGAAAAGATCTGATATATTCTTACAGGGAGATTAGCTCAATTGCTACTCCGAGGCAGGTGGTGATCAGTCTCCTTCAACATCCCAAACCTATTTTCTCATTCTTTCTGAAAACAAAATCATTAATTTAAAAAAAAAAGAAAATGCAAAACAACCTATAGAATACAAAATAAAATAACGTATTGATTTTTAAATAATATACACAAATACACAAACTACCAGTACAGCAAAGATTACCCAAAGTACCTACATCAACCAGGAGATCTGGGTCTATGCTAAATTGTCTTCCTGATAGCATGGCTTGGAAGTCCTCTAAACTGCAATCAATACTGTCAAGATAATCCAACAGCTCAACCCTAAGGAAAAAAAAAATTTTTTTAATCAAATATCAGATGTCCTTGTTTTTATGTTTAAAAATCACCATTACAACCTGGCTACACAAGGTATTTCTAGCAGCAGCTGCAACCTTACCAGTTCTTAATCTTAAGAGATCCTATTCAAGAGTAGGAATTTCTGAAAATTTGGTTAACGGAAAATTCATAGCCTTTACAGAAAACTTTAGTATTTACAGAAAAACATTCTGCAGTAACAGTCTGATTTGCCTTTTACCTCTACATTATTATAAAATGTTTTATCTCATTACTATTACTAAGTTTTCTTTGTTATAAGTCCCTTACTATAAATTACATTATTCTGTAGTTCAGATACACAAATATATATAATCACAAACACTGTATGTACACTCAAAGCAAGTATATCATTAAAGGAATCTGAGAAACTATCAGGAAAATACCAAGACTACTCTTGGGATGATTACAGAGCTCAATCCTGACCAAAACAGAGAAAGGTAGACTATTTGGGTTTATCATATGTAAAGAAGATCACTCAAAGAAAAACAGAACATGTGAAGTGAACAAAGAAAGCAAATAATTTTAGACAACATCTAGATGAGCACTCACTTTCCCAAAAGATTGATGTTATCATTCAAAATGGAATCCATCATGGTCACTGGATCTTCTGAGGTCAGACTGGATGAGCCATTTAACTGGACAGCACTAGACATGAGAGGGCTGCTTCCATCACTGCCTGAACTTAGGGATTCCCTAGCTGATTCACTCTGCTCTCCACTCTGAATGACAGGTGCATACTCATCTTCATTGTCATCTTCAACGATGACAATATCAGGGTACTGGCTACAGCTAGATCAGCAATAAAAGAAAGAACCTATTACATTTTCAACTTTAGAAAGTTCATACTATCCATTCATTCAAAATGGAAACTCTCTCCCCACACCACATACTGAAAGGCTTAAATTTCTTGAATGAGCAGCTTAATCATAACATTGGTATTTCATAGTATAAAATACCACAAAGATTCAATGAGAAGTGCTTAACTCCAAACTAAAAATTAAAAATCAATTAATTTTCAATATACCTCCTTTGAAAAGAAGAGGAGGTGAGACTTTATCTGGTTGAATAATTTAGCTTAATTATTCAGTTTAATAATCCAAATGTGAAAAAGATTATTAGGTTTTCAAAGAACAAAGACATTTTGAATTTAGCTCTATAATAAGAAAAGTAATCAATATTTTCATACATTTTAACTCACAAACTCCTTACTTGGAGGGATCAGATATAACATCCTCATTAGTTTCTGGAATAACTGGGATATTTTCTTCATCTGCATTATCATCAGTAACATCATAAATAATGATGTCATCTGAAATCCTCTCCCTTGGCTTTAAACCTTCAGTCCTACTGTGCGGAACCTAAAATAAAAATTCAGAGAGAAAAATATATCTAAAAATCAAAATCATTGACTAACAAACAAGATATCATTTACAAAATAACTGAGCAACTACTATTTACTGAATCTCAGGGTGAGAAAAACAGGTATGTTCTCTGCTCTCATGGAACTTACATACTAATTGGTACTAGTAGCACCAATTCACAGAGGTATGAGGTATATTAACTGCATGCTATACTTAACTACTACTTTTTCTGTAAGGGACCCTAAAGACAACATCCCTAAAAATGTTTCTATGGAAAGATCTTCAAATTTTAAAGTATTTTTTATGCGTAAAAAGTAAAAAAGTCTTAGGACTTTACACTAGATAGTTCAAGCACAACCAGACAGCCACTGTGCTGATAGGGATATTGTTTCAGCTCAAGCTACTCTGTTTTGAAAGGTGTTTTATTCTTATTCACTAAATAGCTTCACTAAGAGAAAAAAACGCACTTCAACTGTCTCAGTTACATGTTAGCTTGGCTTTTTAGCAATGATTTCTTAAACTTAAGCTACAGATATATTTAGGCCATAGTTGTATAATTAAAATGAGTTCAATCCTCTAAAGCAAAGTCAAGTCATTAATAAAATGCAAAAAAAATATAAATTTCAATATTAGATAATACAGAGGCAAAAGATGTGAAGTATTTTAAAATATATAAACCCAGTTAAAAATTTAAAAATCCTCATCCACTTACATGAGCCTTCAATCCTAAAAACAGAATAGGTATACTCAATTATTTAGTAACAGTGGTGGGAAATCAGATGTGAGGTTAAGTCTGATAGTCCAAGAACATAAATCTTGTTACTTTAATAATAAATCTGAAGGACTATTTTGATTTCTGAAGTTTGAAAGTAATAATAGAAAGATAATAAAAAAGATCTGGACTTTGGACTGGACTAATTTGCCAGTGGATAGAAATTTGACAAATTATTCAGAAAGCCTGTGACAAAAATGAAGGTAAAAATTTTTTTTTTTTTTTTGAGACAGAGTTTCACTCCTGTTACCCAGGCTGGAGTGCAATGGCGCGATCTCGGCTCACCGCAACCTCCGCCTCCTGGGTTCAGGCAATTCTCCTGCCTCAGCCTCCTGAGTAGCTGGGATTACAGGCACGCGCCACCATGCCCAGCTAATTTTTTGTAGTTTTAGTAGAGACGGGGTTTCACCATGTTGACCAGGATGGTCTCGATCTCTTGACCTCATGATCCACCCGCCTCGGCCTCCCAAAGTGCTGGGATTACAGGCGTGAGCCACCGCGCCCAGCCGGTAAAAATATTTTTAAATTGCTGAAGCAAAAAGCAGTCTAGATGGTACACATTCATAAAAAAAAGTTGAAAATAAAATAACCAATGGAAGAATGTAAAACCACATTAAATTATCATAATTATATTATCAAAATATTCAATTATTATAATCAAAATGAATAAGCCAGCTATAGTGGCTCATGCTTGTAATCCCAAAACTCTGGGAGGCTAAGGCAGGCAGATGGCTTGAGCTCACAAGTTTGAGACCAGCTTAGGTGACATGATGAAACCCCATCTCTACAAAAAATACAAAAATTTGCTGGGTGTGGTGGTGCACTTCTGTAGTCCCAGCTACTCAGGAGGCTGAGGCAAGAGAATCACAGGGGCCTAGGAGGAGGAGGTTGCAGTGAGCCAAGATCACACCACTGCACTCCAGGCTGGGTGACAGAG
Organism: Cebus imitator; assembly: GCF_001604975.1. Taxonomy (NCBI): domain Eukaryota; kingdom Metazoa; phylum Chordata; class Mammalia; order Primates; family Cebidae; genus Cebus; species Cebus imitator. The sequence goes on from NW_016107445.1 coordinate 604,269, forward strand.
TGAAACCCCATCACAAACATACACAAAAAAATGAAATGAATAAACTAAATCTCTATGTTTAATAAATCTCAAAAGTAACACCAAGTTAAAAATAAAAGCTACACTGTAAAATAATATGCACAAAATGATATTATTTATATTAAGTTTAGACATATGCAAAATAATACCAAGTACTGCTCCTGGATTCACACATACATAATGGCCATGAGAATGACAGATACTAATTCAAGACAGTGATTACCTCTAGAATAGGGGGGAGAGTAACGAGGAGAGACAAGAGAGGGGGGAAGAAAAGAACTTGGAAACAGGCAACTGGAACAACTAGATTTGTGTATGATTTATTTCTTACAATAATCTAAAGCAAATAATAAAAATGCCACAATTTAACAAAGCTGTGGGATGAACACCTGAATTGTTATTCATCATACTTCTCTGAATATATGAAACACTCTCATAATAAAATTTCGTTTGAGACACTAAATATAAAATAGACTCTAACTAAAAAGTTACTTTATGATGGTGATTATCAGTTGGTTCTTTGACTATGTGCTGAAACAGATTCTTCTTCTGGGCTCCATTAGTGTTTAGAAGTAGAGGCCTGAAAATCAGAAGGCATTTCAATGAAGCAAACATACAAGGAATTTAAACTCCCTCTACTAGCTTTCCCAAACACACACACATGCACACTCACTTTAATAACGAATAAAAAATTTCAGTAACAATAAACAAACTTAAAAATGATTACATCTTAGGAACAGAAATTGCTGGATGAGAATATCTAGAACTTTCAATTCTCCATTTTTCTACACTATTTTTGTTATAATAAACTATTCTGTCCAGTTATGCTTCACTGTTTACTGAACTACACAACTCTATGAACTGTATTTATATAGAAAAAAGAATAGTAATATCATGAGAACTAATTAGTGGAAGTAGTTAAGGCCATAAAGCTCTGATCATAATCAAGTTTTCCCCAAAACTTAGTATTACATTATCATTTTTTCCTTTCAACTTTTCCTTTGTCCATTATTATTCTAACATTTTAGCTGTGATCATAGTAACTATGGACATTTATAGATATCACAATCCATGGCTGAGATACAGATTTAAAAAGACTATGAGTGGATCAAACTAAGAAAGATCAAGTAGAACAAATCTTGATTTTTTTTTTTAACAAATGGCCTCTTTTTAAAAATTTTCCTCACTCAGGCCTTAAATAATGTGAATGAAAAGTGAATATTCTTTATTAACTGTATGTGTTTATAAAGTGACCATTTAGGCTATCCTTATCTTACAAACATCAGAAGAATGATAAAACTAAAAAATAATACCACTCTAGAGATTTTAAGAGTATAATTTAACAAAGGAGAATTGTTCTTTTGGAACAATAACCATATACCCAGCAAATGTAGGCTACTCGTGGTTAAACACTAAAAAGACTGTCTATGTACAGGCCATAATGCTTCATCATAAAAACTTACCTTTTACGTTTTAAACTCACAAGTTGGTTATTCTGAACCAATGTAACAATAAACTGGACAATCTGAAAAAAATAAATAAAAATTCTTTTACCATACTGTTAATTTTTTTGTTTCTATTACATCTTATAAAACAAATTCAGATAATAATTTGTCCTCTATTCTAAGCCTCATAATTTCTCACTTATTAACACCTGAAATCTGGATGCACCTTACAACTGCCGTCTAAAGAAACTTACCAGCTTCCAGGCAGTTACTTGTTTTGGTGATAAGTACCAAACTTGCCTGGATGTAGATCCCAACTGTTTTACTTCAAATACTCTGAAGAAGATTGCATTATGGTGCAAAAGAGAAAACTGGTGTTTCATAGGCAACATTTTTCTTCCACCAGGTAACAGAGGCAAAAGAAACTGTCAGTTCCTTTACAGTAGATCATAAAATTTTCGAGTTAGAAAAAGCTGATGGGTCAGGCGTGGTGGCTCATGCCTATAACACCAACACTTTAGGAAGCCTAAGTAGAAGGAATGCTTTAGCCCAGGAGTTTCACACATATTATTCTCAATCCATGGCTGATAGTAAGCTCCAGGAGCAGAATAAAAATTATTAGTTGTCACCATGTATTATGTAAACAACACTCAACAAAACACAGAGATTCAAACTCAAATTTTAGCAGAGAGAATGTTAGCATTCACGAAAAACTGAAATGTCATATACTATTTTACCAACTATCCTTGTTTTTAGGGAAAAAATAATCTGCAGATTATGGAGCTAATATATCACCAAAACACTGTTTCTGAAAAATATTAACAGACTGTTTCCATAAAGTACAGGTTAAGGTACATCTATTATTTTAAATCAATTATTCTTAACAAGGGTGCACATTAGAGTTGCCTATGAAAGTTTAAAAAACATATGTAATTGGACTAAACACTTAGAACTGAATTCTAATACATTCAACCTTCACTTGCACATTGATCTTTTTTTTTTTAAAAAAAAAAAAAAAGCAGATCTATGTTGGCTACTGGCCACAGGCTGTAACTGCTATCCATCTCTGCTTCAAGCCTTCTCCATTAGACACAGATCCTGTCAGTCACAATCCTATTTTTAGTTCAAGGGCCTTCTAAGCAGAAGCAATCAGAAGCTCCCCATCAAAAAACCTGTTGCTTAAACTCAGAGTCTAGTTTACTCATGAGCAAAAAATAGCTGCCTTAATTACTATGTTTCATCTCTTATTAGCAAATGAAAGCTGATATGCAAAGATTAAATCACAAGGACACAATATAACAGAGGGATTCCAACTCCTCTATTAAATTTTCAGCTCATATACTAAAATTTATAATCCATTTTACAACACTAAGTTAACTGCTTTTCTGCACAGACTAACAGCATACATTGAAAATTCATTTTTTGAACTCATAATTTGGTCAAATGATTTGAAAATATTTGTCATTCATCTTCTGAGACTTTAACTATGCCTTTTATAATAAAAACAAACCAACAAAAAAAATAGTAAGACTATACTAATTTTAAGTTAAGAAATTGGTAGTGTATTAACTAAGCTCATAAAATAAAGTATTTCAAAGTTGTTGCATCAGGCAAAAGATCATTTACTAAAAGCTACTGAAACATATGGAGTGACCATCTTCAGCTAATGAGAAATATTCTTTATTAAAAATATATAACACTTGGCTTAATTTGATATCATTTTTTACTTCTCTCTGTGCACCCAATACGTAGGAAACTAAGATCAATCACTGACACCCAATACACACCTTTTTGGGTCACAAACAGTACTCATTAAACAAATGCAAATTATGGTCCTGGGGAAAAGAACTTCTTACCTTTCGAATAACTTGTTGCTGTTGTGCATGTTTTGCTCGTAATTCTGATACCTCTTTCCAAAGGGACTCATTCTCACTATGTTATAATTTATTAAGTAACAAAACAGACAAAAATCAGTCAGAAAACCAGGCCTCATTATCTTTAATTAAGGATACCAGATAACTTAACTACACCTGTTTTTACTGTATATTTTTTCTGAGACCAAGAGAACTTTGGTTCAATTACACAGGAATGACAACTACCTTGACACAACTCCTGAATCATACCTTTTTTTTTTTTTTTTTTTTTTTAAGATGAAGCCTTGCTCTGTCACCCAGGCTGGAGTACAGTGGTACAATCTCAGGCCATTGCAACCTTCAACTCTTGGGTTCAAGCAATTCTTGTGCCTCAGCCTCCTGAGTAATTGGGATTACAAGCATGTACCACCACAACAAGCTAATTTTTGTATGTATTTTTAGTAGAGACAGGGTTTTGCCATATTGGCCAGGCTGGTCTCAAATGCCTGACCTCTCAGGTGATCCACCCACCGCAGCCTCCCAAAGTGCTGGGATTACAGGCATGGGTCCACCACGCCCAGCCCCAGAATCATTTCTTCTTAATTGTATTTTCTGCTACTCATGGCAATATATACACAAAAACTTAAGACATATGCCTACATCCATAAAGTAGACGGCAATTTACACTTTTGACAATCTGACTCATTACTTCTTGCTTAAAAAAATAAGCTAATCTTTCAACTGTGGCTACCAAGTGAATTCAGGCCTTCCTAACCACCTTAGGAAACAAAGGGTAGTGATATATACCCAGCACTTACTATACTCCAGGCACTATGCTAACCACTTTATGTGTATTACTTATTTAAAACTTCTCTAAAAACCACCAAGAAATAAGTCACTATCTCTGTTTTACAGATGAGGAAACTGAGGTACAGAGACTTGAGGGGAATTGCTCAAGATCATACAAATAATTTGGTAAGTACTGAAGTCAAACTAAGGTCTGTCAGATTCTAAAACTATTTTAATTAAGATCTATCTCAAACAAAAGCATACGTAAACCACTAAAATGTTATTCTGAAAAAGCATATCCAATAACCAGTAACTTGCCAAATACTAACAGCTTCTTCATTCAGCTTTTTTTAATTGAAACTGCACTGTGTTAAATATTAGCAGTGCAGATAATACTGAAAAGACATGATAGATACCCTACCTACTAAATGCTTTAATTTTCCATCTTTAATCTCCACAAGTCATCTTCTTTAATCCAAACTAATATAAAAGAAACTGGAGATTTACACATAAAGCTATACAAAAGGAGATTTTCTTTAATATTTACTGAGTAACTACCGTATTTTTTCTGACTCAAATTTTAAAATGCTCTTATCTTCTTACTGAATAAAGATAAGTAGGGCTAGATGCTGTGGCTCACACCTATAATTCCAACATTTTGGGAGGCTGATGTGGGTGGATCACTTGAGGTCAGGAGTTTGAGAATAGCCTGGCCAACATGGTGAAATGCCATCTCTACTAAAAATGCAAAAATTAGCTAGTCGTGGTGGCACATGCCTATAATCCCAGCTACTAGGGAGGTTGAGGCACAAGAATCATTTGAACCCAGGAGACGGACATTGCAGTGAGGTGAGATTAAGCCACTGCACTCCAGACTGGGTGACAAAGTAAAACTGTGTATCAAAAAAAAAAAAAAAAGTTAGGAAGAAGACAAGACACAGAAGATGATTTGGGGATCACTTTCTTTGGCCGGGCACAGTGACTCGCACCTATAGTCCCAGCACTTTGGGAGGCTGAGGCAGGTGGATCATCTGATGTCAGGAGTTTGAGATCAGTCTGGCCAACATGGTGAAACCCCATCTCTACTAAAATATAAAATTTAGCCAGGTGTGGTGGGAGACTGTAATCCTAGCTACTCAGGAGGCTAAGGCACAAGAATTACTTGAACCTGAGAGGTAGAGGTTACAGTGAGCCAAGATCGTGCCACTGCATTCCAGCCTGGCTGACGGAGTGAGACTTTATCTTTAAAAAAAAAAAAAGATCTGGGGATCACTTTCTTTAAGGGCTAAAACTGAGGTCCAAGGAACTGGCTCAAAGTAAAGTTGGTATACACAAGAGACATACAGTAAGCAAGTGGTTAAATACACAGAAGTGAAATCCTAAAGCTTATTCAAAAAAGAAATCAAAGTTCAAGGTTCCTCTTTTAATGAAGATACCTGAGTTATGATTAACTAAAGTAATGTTCCACATTTGATTTGGAAGAGAGAATACGTAAACTAACTTTGGCAAGCCCTTGGCATCTATTAGGATACAGAAAAATTCCAACTACTTACTAAGAAGAGTAATACACCATCTACTCATATACAAGTTATTGTATGGCAAGTTAGAATATGGTACCAAGAAATGTAGTAAAATAAAATGAAGCATCTTTCTGTAGCTAAAAGGTCTGAATAATACTTTTCCAAATCTATATGAAATGAGTATCAAGCAGGGCAACTCTCTTGTATCACTATTTTCCATTTTCTTTGTGTGTCCTGCTTTTTCATAAGAGTTAGTCCACACAGAAGTCTTAAGAGATAGCCATTAAACAAAGGATGGGTAACATATAGCGTTTTTATGTCATATGCCCTCACTGTCTGTGAACACCATACGAGCTAACCTAAGTAGAATCCTATTTCTTACATCATCTTAAAGATCTACTGTCTATCATTAAAACTTACACATCAAACTGTTTTGATATGCTTAGGTTTATATCTTCTGACTATCATAATTAAAACAATATTAGGGTAAAGTCTATGGCCACAAATCAAAGTAAGGGGAATGAATACTTGCAGAAAAATGATCTTTGATCTTGGCTTCAACAAAGTGATCTGAAAACATCAGATAACCTCCAAACTCAACACACATAGACACATACCCAATTTCCATATTAAAATTTTATTTGGAAATAAAACTTTACCTTTTTAATTCAGAAAGCCTGGACTCAATAGTTTCCTGTTTTATTTGAACCTTCTGAGCACTACTTATAATTTTTGTTAAATCTTCCTGACGAATTTTGTTTTCTTCTGGTTTTGAAGATGAAACCTTTTTAAAAAGTAAATTTAGAAAATCAAAAAAACAGTAAATACCCATGATTGTAATTCAAAGCTTCCCTATAAGATGAGGTTTTCGTAGCCTGTTCAGGAAGTAAGATCTGGTTCCAAACGCCTGGGATGAAATTCGAGGGAAAGAATAAACTTCAGAGCTCAATAGGAGAGGAAGCAAGGAATAATCTACTTTAAACAAACAAAAAATTTAATGTGAAGCAGGAATATCTTCAGGTCTTTTTTGCTCCCCTCCTGCCAAGCTCCTTGCGATTTCCCCCAAGCCTCTTTATTACTACATTCCACATTTAATTAAATTTATGCAGTAATAGCTTCATGCTAGGCCATTTTCTTTCACGGTCCACCCCTTTTAGATTTAGTAAAATATCTTATTTTAACAAAATATATTATGCATTAAAAATGTATTACTGAATGTCTATAATGTGGGCATATTTATATTATTAGAAGAGACTTATTTTGGGCACTGGATATACAATAGCAAACTATAGAAGAAGCCCTCCAGGGTGCTGATATTCTAGCAGGAACTTACTTTTTTTAAAAAATAACTTAGGAAAATATAAAGGGAAACAATTAATTAAAACTTTCTAAGTCTAATTCATCCCAAAAAGGAACAGTTGTGTATTTCTCTACATTCTTACTTTCAACAGGTGAAATAAAAATCTTGGCTAAGTACACTCCAGGTCAATACTGTAATTAGCTCATGTTCACAATAGCTCACCTTCCTTTTAATGTTCTCCAACAAGTCATCCTGTCCTTGTTTGAAGTAAGGATGCTGAAATTCTACAGGACCATCTCTTTCCTGCTTTACAATTCCAGAGTCAATATGTACTACTTTACGGAAACCATCTGAAAAAGTTTAAAAATTTAAATGACTAAAATAAACGTGTCAAAATTTGGCAGTGCTTGTATGGGATATGTTTTTCTTTACCATTCTAATGAGAAAAAAATGGTTTAATCAGTAGCTGATAACAGTACTCGAAAGAAAATGTACTCCAAATAAACTGCTGTCCATACTCACACATATTCAGTTGCCTCACAAAGCTTGCCATGTTATTATGCTTGAAATATTTGGGAAGAATTTCCTTTGCAAATCGTTGCTCATCCAAGACCAGAAAACTCTGGCCATTCTGTGGGGGGGAAAAAAGAAAAGGTCAAAAGTTAAGCTCCTGTGACACATGGTGATATATTTATATACCCCAAAACTGTCATGAGTAGTCCTTCCTTGATGCCTTCAGATCAACATTCTATTCCTGATAAAAGGAACAAGAAACAAATTGTAATTAAGTAGCAAATTGCAACTAAGCTTTTTGATGTCAACCTCAAAAGTTTAGGAATATATCTCAAACCAAGAGCCATGTCATACTCTATGGTGATTAGAAGAATTTCCATTAAAGCAGAAATGAGAAAAAGAAATACAATATGTAGCCAGCATAATTATTTAACATTGTTTTAAAACTAGTACAATTAATAACAACAACAAAAAAAAGATTTTGAGAGGAAGTAGCAGTTTATAACTATCTGCAGTAGACATAATTGTATCTCTGTAAAATCAATTAAAAAACCCTTTAAGAATTCAGTAAACTATCTGATTACTAAACAGTAAAAGTCACTAGTGTTTTTCTCTACAAAAAAAACAAACAACTGAAAACACTACAAAAATAATCAAAATAGCATGGTACTGGCACAAAGACAGACATATAGATCAATGAAATGAAATAGCCCAGAAATAAACCCTACCAAAGGATTTCTGACAAATGTGTCAGGATCATTCAATAGGAAAAGAACAGTCCTTTCAACAAGTGGTGCTGAGAAAACTGGGTATTGACATACAAAGAATGAAGTTAGACCCTCATGTGATACCGTATATAAAAACTAACTTAAAATGAATAAAAAGATTTCCTGTTTAATAAATGGTGTTGGGAAAACTGGCTAGCCATGTGCAGAAAGAAGAAACTGGACCCCTTCCTGACACTTTACACTAAAATTAACTCCAGATGGATTAAAGACTTAAACACAAGACCTAAAACCCTAGAAGAAAATCTAGGCAAAACCATTCAGAACATAGGCACAGGCAAGGATTTCATGACCAAAACACCAAAAGCATTGGCAACAAAAGCCAAAATAGACAAATATGATCTAATTAAACTCCACAGCTTCTGCACAGCAAAAGAAACAGTCATTAGAGTGAATCGGCAACCAACAGGATGGGAAAAAATTTTTGCAGTCTACCCATCTGACAAAGGGCTGATATCCAGAATCTACAAAGAACTAAAACAGATTTACAAGAAAAAAATAAACATGCTCATTCAAAAGCGGGCGAAGGAAATGAACAGACACTTTTCAAAGAAGACATATATGAGGCCAACAAACATATGAAAAAATGCTCATCATCACCAGTCATTAGAGAAATGCAAACCAAAACTACATTGAGATACCATCTCACGCCAGTTAGAATGGCGATCATTAAAAATTCTAGAGACAATAGATGCTGGAGAGGATGTGGAGAAACAGGAACACTTTAACACTGTTGGTGGGAGTGTAAATTAGTTCAACCATTGTGGAAGACAGTGTGGCGATTCCTCAAGGACCTAGAAATAGAAATTCCATTTGACCCAGCAATCCCATTACTGGCTATATATCCAAAGAATTATAAATCGTTCTACTATAAGGACACATGCACACGAATGTTCACTGCAGCACTGTTTACAATAGCAAAGATCTAGAACCAGCCCAAATGCCCATAGATGATAGACTGGACAGGGAAAATGTGGCACATATACACCATGGAACACTATGCAGCCATCAAAAATGATGAGTTTGTGTCCTTTGTAGGGACGTGGATGAACCTGGAAACATCATTCTCAGCAAACTGACACAGAACAGAAAATCAAACACCACATGTTCTCACTTACAGGTGGGTGTTGAACAATGAGAACACATGGACACAGGGAGGGAGCATCACATATTGGGGTCTGTCAGGGGGAAATAGGGGAGGGCCAGTGGGGGGTGGGGAGTTGGGGAGAGATAGCATGGGGAGAAATGCCAGATATAGGTGATGGGGAGGATGAGTAAATCACACTGCCATGTATGTACCTATGCAATAATCTTGCATGTTCTTCACATGTACCCCAAAACCTAAAATGCAATAAAAAAATTAAAAAAAAAAGACAATAGTCTTATTGTGAAAGCAATTTTCAGCTTGGGTTTTTGTACTTGAAGCTGAAAACCTTCTGATACAGATCTATTAACTGTACTTATATCTCCCTCCATATTTCAGGTAATAGTTGTTTCATGGAGGGAAATATGAGTATAGTTAATATATCTGTGTAAAAGTATATCTTATCTTGGTATACTCTTCAGAGATATAAACATGCAAACCACACACACACACACACACAAACACACCAGGAGTTTCCACTACAAATCAGTGCAGTAACAAACAATCCCCAAATCTCAGTGACTTAAAACAACACATGTTTATTTCTTGCCACGCCTGTTGCTCATGTCTACTGTGAGTTGGCTCTCTGTCATCCTCTCTCTGGGACGGAGACTGATGGAGAGCACTAACTTGAAAAATTGCATGTCACTGCAGCAGAGGTCAAAAGACATCCTACAGATCTCATGCTGGCAATTGGATGCTGTAGCCCAGAAGTGACACACATCATTTCCTCTTCCAACTCACTGGCCAGAACTAGTCACACAACCCTGCCCAATCACAGGACGAGGAAATGCAATGGGACCAGGTACTTGGAGTGGGAGGAGAAGTGGAACAGCACTAAAGACTACCAACATTTACTAAGTACTGAAGCTGCTAAATAGGGCTATTTAACAGAGGAAGAGAAATGAGGGGTGGTCGGTAAATAAGGGAAAGAGTTTTGTTGTTGTTAGCATTTGGATTTTCTTAAACCTTGAAAGACTGAAGTATGACCATAGAGATAAGTGCACAAACCGTAAATGTACAGCTCAATGAATTGTCAGAAAGTGAACTCATTTGTAAAATTATCACCTAGATCAAGAAATAAAATATTACCAGTTCCCTAGGAAAAAAAAGACCTAAACATAAGCGCTAAAGAAAACTTAACAATATTAGGGCAAAAGCTTCATGACATTAGATTTGGCAATGATTTCTTAAATGTAACACTAAAAGTATAGGTAACAAAAGCAAAAATAGACAAATGGAGCTACATCAAATCTAAAAACTTTTATGAAAAGACTACCAACAGACTGAAAAGGCAACCACGGGAAGAAGAAAGTGCAAATCATATATCTGATAAGGAGTTAATATCAAGAATACAGAACTCTTAAAATGTAAAAACAATGAAAGACAAAAAAAAAAACCAAACAACCCAATTAAAAAATGAGCAAAGGACCTGAGTAGGTATTTCTCCAAAGAAGATATACAAACTGCTGGTAAGCACATAAAAAGATGGTCAGTAGCACAAATCATTAGGGAAATAAAAAATCAAAACTATGAGATACCACTCCACACTCATTAGAATGGCGATTATCCAAAATCCACAAAATAAATCCTGGCAAGGATGTGAAGAAATTGGAATCTTGGTGCATTGTTGGTGGGAATGTAAAACAGTGTGGCTACTGTGGAAAACAATATGATAGTTCCTTAAAAAAATTAAACAAATAATTACCACATAGCATTCCTAACTATATACTAAAAAAAAAAAAACAACAACATAAAAGCAGCAACTTGAACAGATATTTGTACCTCATGTTCACAATAGCATTTTTCACAGTAGGCAAAAGGTAGAAGTAACCTAAGTATCTATCAACACATGGTGAAATATATATGGACAAAATATGGTAGAGACATGCAATGAAATATTATTTCACCTAAAAAAGGAAATTCTGACAAGCTACAACATGAAAAGAACCTTATGCTGTGAAATAAGCCAGTCACTAAAGAACAAATACCATACAAAGTATGAAGTTTTATATGAAGTTTCTATAATAGCCAATTTCACAGAGACAAAGAGTAGAATGGTGGTTGCCAGGGGCTGGTGGGAGGAAGAGTTGGAAGTTATTGCGAAATAGGTATAAAGTTTCAGCGTGGAAAGATAACAATTGTTCTGGAGATGGATGGTGGTGATCGTTGCCTAACAATGTGAATCTAACTTAATGCCACTGAACTGTACACTTAAAATGGTTAATTTCATGTTATATTTATCATAATTTAAAAAATTACAAACTAAAATGAAATAAAAAATCCCAATGAGAATAGAAAAATGTTAAGTATCTAAAAATAAAATTTAAAAATATACAGAAACTTTTAAAATATTAAAACCATAGAAATATAAAAGGAAGACAAATACAGTATTGTAAATGTGTCAATTCTCTCTAAATTAACCAATACGTTAAATTATCTATTAATTAAAACAATGATTTGTAGAGTAAAGATGAACTGATGCTATCATAACCAAATATTAGATACTTACGTTCATTTGTAAAAATAACTACATAACAACAGGCAAGAAAATACTGAGAACAATGGAAACGTGTATTTTAACCCGACCCAATATAGATTATAAAATTATATTGTTAACATTTTAGTACAAAAGAAGGTGTAATTAAATAGATGAATAGACTGACTAGAGAGGATAAGATGAAGCAGCATATATATTTGAGAATTTACCAGGTATTAAGTCAAGATGGCATTCAAATGGAGGGGATAATCAGAACAGAAAAGGATTAAGAAATTTTCCATTTGAGATGAAAAATAGCTCAATGCCATCTCATTCTATACAAACCAAGCTTTTGGAGACGTGACATAATAAACCTAGAAGACATATAGATAAAATATAAATTTATCCATGGAGACTGCTAGCTTCCTATTCTATCTCTACTCTCTACTTTCTTCCTAACAGAAACACATATTTTATGAAAACACACTGTGATATTTAGAAGAGGCTCAGACTCATAATTGAAGAAATGTACAGCAAAAGAAATAATAATTTTCCCTTATTAAATTTAAAACACTTGACAATATCCAATATTGGCAACTAGATAATTATCAAAATTAAAATGCATACATCTTTTCCTATCTTAAAAGAACTTTCTCTCTTACACCTTACTTATTTTTCAATCTACCCATTTGTCTTTTCCTTAACTGAAAAATTTAACAAGCAGGCATTTTAAACCCCCCTTCTCCAACGCAGGACCATCCACTTACTCTCACTAAACACTGGTTTTGGTTCCCTCACTCTACTGAAACCAGATTTCTAAAATGTCAAATGTCAAATTCAATGCCCTCTTTTCAGTCTTGATCTTCCTACACTTCTCTGTGGCATTTCATTTGGTACAACAATCCCCTCCTTAAATGTTCTACTCTCTGGACTTTTATGCTAAACGCTATCGAGTCTGTTCTCTCTCATTATTTCCTTTTAATTTTCTTCCACCTATCAAATAAGAAGTAGCTATGTTTTCCACGTTTTTATCCTTCATCATGGCACCATTCATATTCTTTCCTTCGACAATCTCATCCATAGTAGTGTATCTTACTACTGACTTTATTTTATATGAGGATAAACACATCCACACCTCTGTCCCTGATCATCTCAAACTGCACACTTCAATTTACAATTGTTAACATTTTTTACACTACGTTCTTTAACTCAGTATGTTCTCAACCCATTTGTCTATTTCAAACCCATTTCCTGTTTCCCCCAAAGTCAATCTTTCCTGTGTCTTTCATTCTAGCAAGTCCCTTCCCGACTAAGTTACCCATCTACATTTGATATTTAAAAAAAAAAGAAGAAGAAAAAAGCTAAGTTAAAAACTCTCAATTCTAACTGCTATTAAGGGGGAAACACTAAAAACATTCCCTTTAAAAATGAAGAACAAAGCAGGAATCCCATGATCATTGCTTCTATTTACTCTTAGTTATGGCCAAAAGAAAAACTGAAGCATAAAGGTCTGAAAGGAAGAAAATGAATGTCAATCACAGATACTATGGATGTACTCAGAAAACTGAAATCAATAAAACAATTTTCTCACTGGTTTATTACCAATATACAAAAATTACTTGTATTTCTAATTAACAGCAACAGCAAGAAATCTATTTTTAAATCAAGAACATCATTTACAACATCTGTAAGTTATCTAGGAAGAAAACGAACAAAGATGCACAACACCTAATAGCAAACATTTAAAAATCAACAAAATAAATTTAGAAATATGCCTTATTCGTGAGAATATACAGTAACAGACAGATATCTATTTTCCCTAATCTGACATATAGTTTTAATGCAATTTTAACAAAAATCCAACAGGTTTTTTTTTTTTTTTTTTTTTTTTTTTTTATGGAACTTGATTTTAAAACATGTGGAAGAGCAGAGACCAAAAATAGTTAAGGCACTCCTGAAGAATAGATTACCTAAGACTTTTTCTGAAGCTATAGTAATTAAGACAGCAGAATACAGGCACAGGATAAATTGTCCAATTGAATGGCTAAAGATTCCAGAAACAAAACCACTGAATGTTTTTGTCCCCCAAAATTTATGTAGAAACCCTCACTCATGATACGATGGTATTTGGAGGTAGGATCTTTGGGAGGTAATATAGCATCACAGTAGGTAACGAAGATGGAACCCCCGAGTTAGGTTTAGTGTTCTTATAAGAACACAAAAGAAGAGAGAGACCAGAACACACACTCTAACTCTCCTTATACCATTGTGAAGACACAGGGAGAAAGCAGCTGTCTGCAAAGCAGAGAAAGCCTGAATACAGAACAGAAATGGCTAGTGTTTTCATCTTGGACTTCCTCACCTCCAGAACTGTAAAAAATAAATTCCTGTTGTTCAAGCCACCTGGCCTATAGTATTTTGCTATGGCAGCCCAATTGATTAAGACAATATCTATATGAACTTGTGATGTAAGACAGAAGTGGTAATATAAATCATTGGAAAATGAAGAACTACTCAGTAAAGGTGATAGACAACTAGATATTATATGAAAAATAGTGAAATTGGATCCCTCAAACCACATATAAAATCAATTCCACATAAATGTTAAGACTTAGATATGAAACACAAATATTTAAAATTTTCAGAAGACGGAAAAGCATCTTTCTCTCCTTAGTGAAGGTAGAAGAAAACAATCTGAAGGAACAAAAAGTATGAAACACACGAAAGACTGATATATTTAATTATACTGAAATTAAGATATACTCATCCAAAGAAGGTAAAAAGTTACAAACTGGAAGATAGAGCCAAAACATAAACTCAAAAAATGAATATGCAAAATATACAGGAATTATCACAAGTAATAAAAGACTAATAGAAAAATGGCAAAACAAACATTTCACAGAACAGGAAACAGAAATGACCAACAAATGTGAAAAGGTTTTAGAACTCATTAATAATCAAGAAAATGTAAATTAAAACCTCACTGAGACAATACTTTACATCAACTAGATGGGTAAAAAGTAAGAAGAATGACAATAATACACAGTTTTGAAGAAGCAGATTAATAGAAAATCTCATACATGGCTAATTGGAGAATAAGCTGGTTTGATCTCCTTGGAAAATAATTCACACTATTTTGAGGTTAAACATTTCATACCCTATATCCCAGCAATTCATGCAAGTATATAGACCTTAAAGAAACTTGCCTATATATACCCGGAGAGATATATAAGAATATTCCTAACAGCATGTGACACAGTAGATCTCTTTCCTAAGCCATTTTCTGTCATTAACTTCTTTTTCATTGTTCCTTCTCAGCCTCCTTTGCTGGGTTTTGTCTTCATACTCTCTAAATGTTGGAATACTACATCTTTCAGTTCCTTCTATCTTCACAGAAGACGATTTCATTTGGTATCATGGCTTTACCAGTTACAAGGTTCAAACTCCATCCTGAATGACAAAGTCTTATACTCAACCACCTATTCAACATTTCCACTTGGACATTATGGAGTGTGGAAGTCAGTCAAGCTATTCAGAAATATTCCTATTTTTTTATGGCACTGCACTTCCCTAGCCCTTTTGAAATTAGGTGTGGCCATATGACTAAGTAGTCAATCAAACTTAAGAAAAATTAAACAATTTTTAAATCGTTTCAAATACAACTATAGATCAATTTTTAATCTCAAAGTTGATATGACAAAAAATCTCCAACATATCTTCCCCCATATCTCAGCAAATGAATTTATCCTGTAGTTCACATCAAATTTATGAATCATTCTTAATTCTGTTGCTCCTCCAACCATAGCCAATTTATCAGCAAATCCTGCAGCTTTGCCTTCAGAATAGGTATCAAAGCTGACTACTTCTCAATACCTCTATTGCTGCTACCTTAGTCTTAGCCACCAATATTTTCAATACCACATAGGAAAACTGTGATAGTCTTCTAACTGGTCCACTCATATCCAATCTCCTCACTACAGATTTAGGGTCCTACCATCTGCTCCTGCCTACCTCCCCACCCTCACTCTCCTATTCCCTAGATACTCTAACTACATGGGCCTTCTTGCTTCCTTGAACAGCCACATTCAAGGCCTTTCCTTTTGTCATTCCCTTTGTCTGGCCCATCTTTTCTAATCATTAAGACCTCTCCTCAAACATCATCTCCTTGGAGTGGCTTTCCTCTTTACCTTGCCTAAAATATCCATAAATCCTAGTCTGTTTATGGGCCAGTTACCAATTTCTTGCTCCAAATTCATACTTCATTGTCTGCTCTACAAGCATAGAGCTAGGTCCCTTAAATAAACATCTTTCTTTTTCTAGGTGCCATGATGTTAAGTTTTGTCAGCAAGGAATATTAGAGAGATATTACAAGAAAAAGGAGTTCTTGTTCCTGGTTCATGTGTCCTTGGCAGGCTTCTTCAGCAGAGGCAGATTCTCCAGTGTCTAGCTCTTGATATTAATGGTGGTCAGCAACACTCAAAGGCCACTAGCTTTCCCTGGTGCTCCCTCTCCGTTGGGAGGTTTCAAAGCAGAGTATCTCTAACAAGACATCCCTCCATAAACAATTTTTTAGGGTACTCCAGAATGGGGGTTTATAAACTTTTTCTTAATGGGACAAGTAGTAAATTAGGCTTGCAGATTATAATATCATAACTCTACTTTTATAATGAGAAAGCAGATATAGACGATATGTAAATAGACTGGGCATTGCTGTATTCTCATTAAACTTTATTTATAAAACAGCTGGCAAATGGACTGTAGTTTGCCAACCCCTGACCTAGAGGACATATTTCCCAGCAAGTTTTGAAGGATACATTTCCAGTAAGTTCCACCAGTGCAACATCAGTGAACTTCTCTGCTAGTCACTGAGACATGGCCATATTTCTCCAGCAAGGTAAGGATCTTAGCCTTGGCAAAAAGGGTTCTTAACTTGGGCACTCTATCTCAGCCTTATCAGTAATGGCTACTTCGTTGTTGTTGTTGTTTAGTAATAGCTACTTCTTAAAACTTTTCCTGTATTCTTTGGATTTTCTTTAATTTCCCTGATATAGTCAGTAACTCTACTAAACTTGCCCTCTTGAAAGTACCTGTGGCTTCTGACTTATGATTGGATCTTAACCAACACATTGTTTATTTAAAGGCATTTATCACGAAGTGAAATTATATTATTTGTGTTTTGCTTGCTTTTAAATTTTTTTTTTTTTTTTAAGAGACAGTGGTCTCACTATGTTGCCCAGACTGGCCTCAAACTTCTGGGCTCAAGTGATCCTCCCAACTCAGCCTCCCCAGTACCTGGGACTACAGGCATGCACCACCACAACTGGCTTGTATTTGCTAAGTTTTTATTTATTGATATTCACCACTCAAATGTAAGCTCCATAAAGGTAGGCATTTGTTTCACTACTAAATGAATTCCTAGTACCTGGCATACTATCAGGTTATAGCAGATTCACAAGTATCTGTGACTGACTAAATGAGCCTCTGGCCAAATAAACTGGATTTTAATTTTAGAATTTCAACAATTTGATTATATAAAATATGGAGATGACAATAATCTCTTGCTTATACCTGTGCTCACTTTCTCTCACATATACTCCTCATTCACTCACATAGCTCTATCTCTGCTTATTGTATTCCCTCAGTCTCTACTCTAAAATTAGTAAATAACTTATTTGGCTGCAAAAATTCACCTTCCTGACTTTTAAACCTCTGAGGTTCAAGCAATATAATACAGAATCTCCCTCTAAGTATTTGACAAGGAACAGAAAACTACTTCTGAGTAAGATGGAAAAGATTGGCAACTTCTCCTTAAACCTTACCCACAAATGTTAGCAAGATTCCAGAGTAGAAACAGTTGTTACTCTCCAAATTAACCTTTTGGCACTCTTGGTTTAGAACACTCAAAGTATTCCTAATAATCCAATAATTTACCCCCTATTACTTCAAAACACTTTTTAGAACAAAAATTTGTGACTTACTTTAAAAACCAATCTATAATTTTTATATATGCACCAGCCACTCCTTTGGAGTCTTTAGCTCATTCTTTTTCTCATGTATACAAATAAAAATACCTGAAAATCAACCTTTCAACTTTTCTGCAGGCCCATCTAAGTTGGATTTTACCCCTAGCCTCCCATACTTGCAGTCTTTCTTATTTTCACTTTGAAATGCTGCAATAATGCAATGGTTGCTGGGATGTTCAAAACAATACTAGTACTTTGTGAAGTCCAAGGGCCTGCTGCTCAAATTCATCCAAAACAGCTAGAAAACACTGGAAAAATTCTGTTTTTGCCCTCTCTCCCTCCTACCTATTTCCTAATTCATCTCTGCTGACATGAGGGGGATAGAGAAGTAGAGAATGCCAAAGGGCACAAAAAGGAGGAAAAGCTGAGTATAAAGTCTTCGGTGGAAATCACTTCATTTTCTCACTGAAGAACAGAGACAAAGTTATCAACACTAATGAAAGAATGACCTTCCAGTTCTTTCCTTCTTTTATACTGCTTCACTTCTGCATACACTGATTATCACATTTCATTAACTGTAAAGGCTGTTTTTTACTATATAACTTTATTTAACCTCTATGGCTTCATCTCTGAATATCAAGTTTCACCAGTTGCTTCCAAGCTATTACATGCCCTCTCTTTAGAACACTGTTACATTTAAAACAGTTTTAGGTTGTCTGACAGTATAATCTCTGTACTTGATTCTGGCAACAGACTACCAAAGCCAGTAACAGTTCTATGAAATTTTACATTTAAAGGAAATGTTAAAAA
>NW_016107445.1:623133-670831 GCF_001604975.1 Cebus imitator
GTGCCTGGCTAATTTTTGTATTTTTTGTAGAGACAGAGTTTTGCCATGCCGCCCAGGCTGGTCTTGAGCTCCTGAGCTCAAGCAATCTGACCATCTAGACCTCCCAAAGTGCTGGGATTATAGGCATGAACCACCACGCCCGGCCACAGTATGCTCTCCTAAAGACAGTCTGGACCTAAGACATTTGTATTGTTTTATACTCAATAACACATTTAAGTATAATTTCAATTGTTCAGAATATTATATTCTTGTATTTAATGGTGAGAGCTATTATTTCACCTTTCAATTTTGTCACATTGCAAATTTCAAGGAAAATTAAAATTATTTAAGTCTCCAGAGACATTATATGAAGTTTTCCAAAATACAGTTGGTTAAGAGTTTTTTTCCCTTGCCTTACACTCAAGGTAGACAAATAAATTATTTTCCACCATTGAAAAAAAAATTGCATAAAAGGCTGTGTGGTTCCCAAAACAACTGCTTCTTCTAAAAGTTCTCAATGATTTTCATAGCATAAATGCTAAATTACCTCAACAGAAGTGTAACACAATAAGTTAGAAGGAAACCAGAAACCACCATAAATAGCAACTTAAAAGATGAGAGTACCTGGGCACCAATGGCTCACACCTGTAATGTCAGCACTTTGGGAGGCCAAGATGAGCAGATCTCTGGAAGTCAGGAGTTTGAGACCAGCCTGGTCAACATGGTGAAACCCCGTTTCTACTAAAAATACAAATATTAGCCAGGCATGGTGACGTGCGTCTGTAATCCCAGCTACTGGGGATGCTGAGGTGTAAGAAGCGTTTAAGCCCAGGAGGCAGAGGCTGCAGTGAGCTAAGATCATGCCACTGTAGTCCAGCCTGGGTGACAAGAGTGATATAACAACTCAAAAAAAAGAAAATGTGATATAGTCTCCAAGAACTTCAAAGCCTGTTGAGGACTATTATATCATCATTCCTACCACTCCCATTACATTTTCTAGGAATTTCATTTATTCATCAAAAAAAAAAAAAAAAAAAAAAAAAGAAAGCAACTTATTTTGGTTTTTCCACCTAACATTATTGTTAAAGTTTTACTTTTCAGGCTAGCAATGCTTTTAGAAAAATCTATGGAAAGCACGAGTGAGACAGCTGCCTAAGCTACGAGGCTTAGCCCTAGACAACATTTATTCAGAATTGTTCACTGACTTATGGCCAGCAACATTTTTGGTATAAAACTAAATATGGTGTCAACTTGCATTATGTCTAGTCCTATCGGTGGAAGAATGATCTGGGGGCTCAGAAATCTATTAGGGTTAGGGGTGTCCAATTTTTTGGGTCACAATGGAAGAAGAATTGTCTTGGGTCACAAATAAAATACACTAACACTAATGATAGCTGATGAGCTTAAAAACAAAACTGCAAAAATATCTCACGTTTCTTTAAGAAAGTTTATTCATTTGTACTGGGTCACATACAAAGCTATCCTGGGTGGACTGTGGGCCTCAGGTTGGACAAGCTTGTGTTAGGGTCTCATTTCCAACCTTGGCTAGCTATATAATTATGGATAAATAATCTCACCAGTCCAAGCCTCAAATCCTCATCTAATACAATGTTGAGGCTAACCTAGATGATCTCTAAGATTCATTTCAAACATAATTTTTATCTTCATCATTCCTACCACTCCCATTACATTTTCAAGGGATTTCATTAATTCATCAAACAATTATTAAACACCTGCTGTGTCTCTAGCACAAACAGTAATCTGAGTGTACATTTTGATTGTACCACTGGCATATTAGAAAATTAGTTAACACATAAGCTTAAAGTTAATAATGGGATTAAGAAAAAATATTTAAGTGGTTTATTTGGTTTAGAACTCACAGAATGATGGATTTATGTATCAGTATGAAACTCTCCACATTTGACACTGCTCAGAAAATAAGAATGTTATTAAAATACTGTGACTAATCAAAATGTAACAGGCCTACCACTGACATGATAAAGCCAACTGCCAATATGTATAGACCCTATTTCTGGCCCGTAAAAGACAAAAAGGCATGATAAAGTCAGCTTTCACGGGCACAGAATCTCAGTCCAATCTCTAACATGAATACATTTCTGAATAACAGTCTGTGGTGATCCTTCGTGTCAACTTTTAATCCTTCTAACTGATGAAAAGCATGAGACATCTGTTTATTTTAAGTACATGCTAGTGGCTGGCTTTTTCATCTTCGCCTAGCTTTGTACAATTGTACAGAATGCATTAAATGCTTAATACAAACACACACAATGCCCCCCACTCAACTCCAAGCAGGGAGTGGGGGTAAAAGGATAACTCAGTTTGCTCATAAGGAAGGAACACACAAAAATTAAATCCTAGAAGGAAGCTGGAAAAAAGAACAAATAACAACACAAGGCAAACTATGGTATTAAATAGTCAAAACTTCAGGGTCTTAATAATGTGTTAACTCCCTGTTAAGACAAAAGTAAATAAAACTGAGGGTTCCTATAACAGGAAGAGAACAGGAAAGAAAGGCAGGAGGAGGAGGGGAGATAACATTTACTCAGCACGTAACAGGTGCCAGGCACTATGCAGGTAGTTTTCACTTATTTTTCTCAGGAACTCTACACATGAAAATATGCTTCAATAGGTGATCATCTGCAGTAAGAGTTAACCATTTCCCTTCAGAAAAAAGATTTCAACAGCCTAAAGGCGTATGCTAACGCACAGGCACTGTGGACGTAAACAATCATTCTGCCTAGAATCTTGTATTTGGAACTGGAAGAGGTCTGGGGTCACCTAGGCAACCCATCCATCTTATGAACGATTAACTTAGGCCAGACAAGTTAAGGGGCTGGACTAAGGTCATCCTTGTTTAGAAAAAGAGTTGGGATCAAACCAATAATCAATACATGGGCATGCCCCTCTGCTGGTAACTATTCAGTGAAATTTAGTCATTACTAAGTTACTGACCACCTATTAGTACTTTATTAAAACAATCCTAATTATCCGATTATACAAACAGCACAGAATCTCCAAAGAATTTGTTAATTTCTATGTTTTTTAAACCAACCGATAACCAGTAACTTGCGTTTGAATTTGTCTATTTCCCTGGCTGCTCTCCTCATTAAGATCCCAGATGCAAAGCGGTGTTGGAGGAACGAGGTGATCGGTCGGTGAGGTAAGGATCGCCTCCTATAAAGCCCCACGTCGATGATCCTGGCCCTGGGCTCCCTGTCCCCTCCGCGATTTGTAACCCCTGAGCTGGGCGGGAGGACAGAGGATGAGTGTGCAGTAAAGTGGCTCTCGCGCCCTCGGCTCGCCGATTGCCCTCGCGACGTCGGGCCGGTTCCGAACGCGGACTGGACCGTTAAGGGGCTGCCTGGGCCGCTAAGCCCCGCGCGGGCCGCCCCTCCCCCACCGCGGCCTGAGGCGAGAGGCGCTGCCGGCCGGGCCCCCACGGCTCCCCGAGAGAACAATACAGGGGGTCTCCTGAGAGGCCGAACACCAAGGCCCCGCGTTGCGGGCCTCGCAGACAGCGGCGAGCCCCAAGGCCGCAAGAGACCACCCCGCAGGAGAGCAAGTGAGGGGGCGGTTATTCAGGGGGTTCAGAGGCCGCCGTGGCCTGACCGTACCTGACTCCAGGTGATGAACTCGTTAGTATGGGTTTCCTCCACAAGCGTCCACAGTTTGCTGAGGAAAGCCGGCACGTTCGAACTCTGCTTCATTGTTAACGCGGCGCAGGGATTCCAAATTCTACACCCGAACGCGGTGGTAGCGGCGGCGGCGGCAGCAGCGGCGGCGAAGGCAGCAGCTCCCCGAGAACGCCCACAACGCAGGCGCAGCAGATCTCGGTCCCCGCCCCCCAACCCCGCCAGGCGCGCGGTGAGGCCGAGAGGCCGGGCGACCGCACGTGACGGACAAGTCTCCTCGCTCCGCCTGTGCGCGCAGTAGTTCCGCGCCGGTCCAGTCCCTGGCCAATTCCAGAGGCCGACCACATGGCAGAGAAAAGTGATTGGCTGCTACAGACATGAAGGGGGCGGGAGCAGAAGGGGGTGGGAGCAGAAGGAGGTGGGAGCAGAAGGAGGTGGGAGCAGAAAGGGGTGCTGCCTTCTCATTTGCCTTTTATACAGAAGGCTTGAGGGTAGCGGGACTTTGGCTTGGGCGACCGTGTTTGGTTGTTTCACGTGGAACAGCTTATGGTTCCTGGACTGTGGCTGGGAGGCTACAAAAAGTCCCCAGGGTCTTTGACTCATAAGTTTGGCAGCCAAAGTGTGGTTTGCACCAGTTTAGAGAAAGGATCATTCGTGTATGGAAAAAGCCAGCTCTTAAGCATGATGTGCTAGGCCTCAAATTGAAACTGTCTTAAAAATGATGAACCTTGTTCTTAAGTTTTCGTTGGAAGAATAAGCCCTCTTTAAAATGCATTTATCAAAAAGAGCAGTTTAAATAACTCACTCTCTACTACTTAGAGATATAAACCAGGAACTGCAATTGATAATACATCATGTGCTGTTTTTAATCCAGTCATCAAGTGCCTACTCTGTACCCAGAATAAAAAGAAACAGGCTCGTTTATACTGTTTTAATTAAAATAGTTGTTCCTCTATGTACTTTACAGATCTATTCTTTTTGGCCTGAGAGATTGGTATAGTGGAAAAAAATAATGAAACAAAGCCTCTTGGACATTTTACTGTATATTAAAATAAGCTGGTACTGTCATTTAGAACAATTCCTTAGCCACCAGTGCCAGTTTTTCCCATTTCTTGATTGGGAATAAGATCTATCTTTTTACCCATTAAGATTGTCTTTAATAACATGGCTGTGAATATGCTTTGAAAATATGAAGTCTACAAAATTAAACATTTATTTATTTTTACAAAAGTCGGCATGTGAAGACAAAAACTTACAAACAAGAGATAACACATTATACAAAAATTCAACATAGAATTGGTTTACTTCTTGGATAAATATAAAATAGTACATTAAATATATATATATCTTCCAAAGAGCAAATATTTATTGAATGCTGCCTTTGTGCTCAGCACTGGGATGTTGGCTGAAGCAAAATCAGATATAAGGAAGCATACATGTGATAGAGGGACTGAAATTTTATGAGCTCTTATATATGCCAAGAGCCTTACATATATTATTGAATCATTCACAACAACCCAGTGAACTAGGTCTTATTATCCCATTTTCCTAATGAAGATTCTGAGACTCAAAAGTTGATTAATTTCCCCAGTCACAGCTAGTAAGTGGGAGACAGTATTTACACCCAAGCTTTATTGAGCTCAAAAGCATGTGCCCTTTCCATTGTAAAATGATGACACTATCTCAAAGCTCAAGATGCTTGTATTCAAACTTGAGTAACAATATGAACACAGTGATCAGCACTCATTGATATATTAAAAAAGCTAAATGTTTGGCATAAAATAAGTACTAGATACGTTTAAAAAGACAGATTAGTAGGTTAAAGTGGTAAGGAAAGATTTCATGGAGGATAGAGACCTTAAGTTGGGTCTTGAAGTAAAAATATATTTGAATAGCTAAAAGGATGACAACAGAGCGAGCAAAAACCAGGAAGCTAATGATCATGTCTATCTATGGAGGAAAACAGCTCAGGAGGTAAGATTGGTAATGTCTAAGGGGGAAATGTGGCTTACTTTCATGGCATTATATTATTTTAATCTAAAAAATATATAGTGTGTTTAGATAGAAGCAGAAACTTGTCTTTGGACATTCAAAAGCTGAGCACTCATAGGGCTGAGCTTAGTGGGGTGCCACACTTGGTTTAATACTCTGCTCTCACCCTCTTGAGATTCTTAAGTTTTGAGCAATGGACTCTGCATTTTCATTTTGCAATGGACCTTGCAAATTCTATGCTGATTCTGTTTCTAATGCATGGCATCTTATAGACCAAAGTTTGAAACAAGTGGTTCTCAAACTTAAGCATGCATCTGAATCACTTGGAGAGGAGAGCATTCCAGTAAGCAAATGAGCAATATCACCTATCAGGTAGTGTTTGTAATACTTATAAGACCAGTGATAGGGATATTATTAACCAGATAAGGAAACCGTGGCACCAGAAAATTAGATGATGTATCCAAAATCATCTAGCTAAGGTTGGAATTGAAACCAGGTCTTTCATAGTCTGAAACATGCTTTTTAAATTTATACCAATGTGCTTCAAACTTTAGCCCAGAATCACTTGGATGACTTCTTAAAAAACAAATTGCTGCTTCTGCTTCCATGGCACTTAGCGAGTCTGAGGTAGAGACTAAGAATGTTTATTTTTAACAAGTCCCAGATGATGCAGATGATACTGGCCCTGGGACAGCATTTTGAGAACTGCTATTCTAGAGGAAAAATTAGTAAACTGACCTTCCCTTGCTACTAACATGTACATATTTATTGTTATACTTCACCACTTTTTTTTTTTTTTTTTTAGACAAAATCTTACTCTGTCATCCAGGCTGGAGCGCAGTGGTGTGATCTTGGCTCACTGCAAACTTTGCCTGTCCGGTTCAAGAGATTCTCCTGTCTCAGCCTCCCGAGTAGCTGGGATTACAGGTCTGCACCATGACACCCAGCTAATTTTTGTATTCTTAGTAGAGATGGGGTTTCACCATGTTGGCCAGGCTATTCTTGAACTCCTGAGCTCAAGTGATCTGCCACCTTGGCCTCCCAAAGTGATGAGATTACAGGTGTAAGCCACTGCACCTGGCCACACTTCCTCTCTTAATAAAAGCCAGATGTTCCAGGAATGACTTAAACTACTATGTTTTGTTTTTCTTAATTGTTAATGTTTATTATAATTAATACATTTTCTGAAAAACTAGGTACTGAATAAAGATTTCTTTGGGGAAAGAAAATTATAACTTGTTAGCTTGTTTGCACTTATTTATAAAACTGAGACGGGAAGTAAACTAAATCAAGTTTTATCTCACAATTATGTGCCACCTATAATATCCCTTAAGTAGCAGAAGAAACAGATTTGAGCCCGTGTCAACAATTTTGACATGTTTATAACACAAGAGGATAAAAATTCACTTTCTTAAAGGAGTTGCCTCCTATTAACTCCAATTTAAAAAGCTAGATTGTTTTCATGGTTCATTTGCAGCCTAGAATGTAAGACTTAGATTTAGAATAACATTAGAAAATATGAATGACCCAGAACTTTGCCTAGGAAATAAAAAAGCATATTATGGAGAAATTTGATGCTTCAAATCATCAGACAATGCCATAAATTCTATCCAATCAATTTTGCAAAACTAATTAGAATCAGCAGTGCAACCAGAATTAGCTTTTAAGGATTTTTTTCAAGAATAGAATGATTAAATCCAAAGGTGAACTGTATAGAGGTTTCCACCTATATTGCTATCTGGACAAAGTGTTGATTTTCTTCAATTTTGGAACGACTTAGGAGGCCTTAGGCAAATCACCTAACATTTCCCAGTCCTTGTTCCTTATATATAAAATGTGAGTGAAAATACCTGCTATACTCACTTCACA
This sequence comes from Cebus imitator, assembly GCF_001604975.1. Taxonomy (NCBI): domain Eukaryota; kingdom Metazoa; phylum Chordata; class Mammalia; order Primates; family Cebidae; genus Cebus; species Cebus imitator. Next base: position 630,627 of record NW_016107445.1, read on the forward strand.
GGGTGGTTTTGAAGATCAAAGTAATTGCCTCTTCCTCCAGTCCACTTTCACAATCTTTATGGATCTCTTTCTAAAACACAAATTTGAAAAGGTCACTTCCTGACTTAAAACTATGCAGTGACTTCCCATAATATCCAGAATAAATTCAAACCCCTTAAGGGACATAAAAGGCCTTCCGTTATCTGATGCCACCTACCATTTCAGTTATTGTCTACCATTGTTTACAGCGCATTTCTCTTAACCACACTCAATTGCTTGTAGTTACCTCACTGGTCATATTATTTTATACCTCTATGTATTTCCATAGGCTGTTGTCTTTACTTGTAGACCCCTTCTTCTTCCTGCAAATGCTTTCTCAACCTTCCAGGTAAAGTACAATCCCATACAAACATAAGTTCCTTTGTGAAATCTTTGGTAACATTTATTATAGCACTTACTGAGTCATATTATAATTACTATTCACAGGTATTTTTTTATTCTAGGCTATGAAGCTGCTTCAACATAATACTATGCCATATGTACATTCACATATTTACAATGACATTCACAGTGATATATGTTAAAATATTAATAAATATTTGTTGAATTAATAAATGAATACATGAACAGGTAAGTATTCCTATTAGCCATCCGTTTAGTCTTGCATGACCCCCAAATCTGGATTAGTTGTTCCTCCCAGGATAGCTTCTGGAACCTGACCTTCATAGTTTTTACCACACTGTTGCTCCTCATTTACTTCTCAGCAACCCTCACTAGACTAGCAGATTGTGCTTGAATTGTTCACGCTTGTAACCTGAGCACTCAACGCAGTGCTAATAATAACACAGGACCTGCTCAATAAGTATTTGTTGAATGAATAATTTTAGCTTTTGAAATCCTTTGGATAAAATGTACTTTACCTAATAATAAGGAAACCCCTTACAATTTATTCTCAGTTAGTAGAAACCTTTTTGTTTACAAGAGAAGAAAATGAGGAGAAGACTTAAGGATAGCTCAACTGAAAAGCATGTGGATGAGGAGCTGTTAGTAACTGAGCAAATATTAGAATCCTGGAAATACCACATGTTAACAGAATGCTATAGAGGCCCAGGTTTGAGGTCATTTATATCTTCAAAACAAATGACAGTGGCAAAATGCTTAAGGACACTTGAATGGGCTTTTGAGTAGGTGAAGAGCTAGAAGACTGTGAAAGTTAATTTTTAAAAAATTTTAAGAAGCTTCCCTTCATCTACGGCAAAAGACACTGGCCAGAGGAGCTTTATACATGGAAAATATGTTGGTACTGCTTGTACCAGACTTCGGCTGGAACTGCTTTACATTAAAACACCAGTCTATGCCAGATTTGCTAGAATCCAATCAGTCCTACAACTAGGGTGATAAACTAGTTCAGGTTTGCACAATACATTTCCAGTTTTAATGCTAAAAGTTCTATGCCCTAGAAAATCTCTCAGTCCCAAGCAAACCGGGATGTTTGGTCACCCTAACTCCAGCCTCTTCCAGTTACTAATGTTGGACAAGAAGCAGAGGCTCTTTAAGAGGAGCAAATATTATATAGCAACTATGTAGATAAGAGATCTGAAAACCCTAATGCAGATTTTGGCCTTTCTGGAAGCAGTGTGGAGGCTCTCTTTCACAGACACTCCAACAGCTAGCTGATAAATAGAAGGAATTGTTGTACCCCACAACTCAAGGTCCCCATGAAGGCTTAGTCACATGCTGCAGAGAGATGTTGATAAGAAAGAAAATTCAAGGCTAAAAAACATCAAGAACTGGAAGCATTAGAAAAATGTACTGAATTAGAGAAATGGCCTGCAATATAAGTCTTCCATTATTTCCTCTAGAATAAAACCACAATAGGTTTTAAGTTTCTATTCCACTGGGACTGATCTTGTTCCAAGACGAGGTGGTGTCCAAGATAGATAGAAGGTGTTAGGAGTTCATCTTTCTGGAAAATGTGATTTAAGTGATCATTTTATTCAAATCATTTGATAACTGAGGTCTTTGAGCTCCTCGAAGATGAAATGAGCTGAATTATATGGCTTGAATACAGAAATATACTCATACCTTGAATATTAAACTTGAGAAATTGGCTTCACCGAGGAGGTAGTCACTGTCACAGCTGTGCGTCATGATCTGAGAGGTGTGTATGAAGAGTTGGCAACAACTGGAACACTTCTAACCTCTTCAGAGTTTAGTCATCTACTATGAGCAACATCCAGGTACCTGCCATAAAGAGAGATGTCTTTTCTAGTCTGTGCTCACGGTGTGGTTTAGTACAGTAGAGATGAAACAAAAGCTCAAGCTGCCGCTTTCTTGAAACGGCATCCTAGGATAGAATTGAATGAATTCTGATCTTTCAGAGAAAAGTCTGGCATTGTCTGAATCTAGGAGTTGCTAGGACATATTAAAGATTTGCTAATTAATGGCAGAACTCTTGATTTATAAAGCCCTTATATATGGTAATTGTTATATTTGCTATAATTTACTTTAAAATACTACAATTTAAACAGCAGTATAGTGTGATAGTTAATTGTAATCTGCACCCTAGGGGCAGACAAGTTAACAGTTGAAGTACCCTAATTAGGAATGCATTCTCCAAGTGTGGTTAGTTAGCATATGAAAGACTAATCTACTGCTTTCCCTATGAAGCTTTTATCTTAATGTTTTTTATCAATACCAAAAGTTCTGTTAAATAGGATAATGGATGTGAAAATGATTTCTTTCTTGGTGAAATTAGTGAAGCTCAGAATATGTGTATTGACTAAAAATAGTGCATTGTCTTTTCCCATTTTTGACTAAACTGGGAAGTGTTATCTTAAACTGGTAGCCTATTCTCTTCTCAAGGTGCCCTAACGTTAGGATCCTCATAGGTCTAGTATTCAGGGGATTTAGGTGGCCTGAAACAAAAGTAAAAATAGAGGATTACATGCCATATTTCAGAGGTTTTAAAGATCACAAATCAAGTTAACAAGATGTTAAATAAAATATGTTCGGCCAGGCGCAGTGACTCACGCCCGTAATCCCAGCACTTTGGGAGACCGAGGCAGGGGGATCATGAGGTCAGGAGTTCAAGACCAGCCTGACCAATATGGTGAAACCCTGTCTCTACTAAAAATACAAAAATTAGCTAGATGTGTTGGTGCGCGCCAGTAGTACCAGCTACTTGGAAGGCTGAGGCAGAAGAATTGCTTGAACCTGGCAGGGCGGAGGTTGCGATAAGCCAAGATCACGCCACTGCACTCTAGCCTGGGTGATAGAGTGAGACTGCGTCTCAAAAAAAGAAAAAAAGTGCTAGTCTCCTAGCTTGACAAATGTATCTTCATAATAATAAAATAAAAAGATATGTGCCAAGTCGTAGTTTTCAGCTGGGCATAGTGGTGTATGCCTGTAGTTCCAGCTACGCAAAAGGCTGAGGCAGGATCGCTTGAGCCCAGGAATTTAAGGCTGCAGTGAGCCGTGATTGCGCCACTGCTCTCCAGACTGGGTGACATATATATATATATTTTTCATAAGACACTAGGTTGGCAAAATATTTTTAAATTAATTTTGATCATAATTATTGTTTGGTGTTCTGTTAATGGAGGAATGTTTTAGATGATTAATATATAATTTGTAGATCATTATATCTTTATTGCATAAAATTATTTTTTCTTGCTTATATTTCAGTTAGATTGTTGTCATCAAGGTTGTCACATAACGTATGTTTTACTGGATGAAAGTAGTTGAAAATGTAATTGTATTCAAAGTACAACTGTATTTAACAACCAAATTTAAATATATTTTATAAAATGTATTTCAAATACATGTTAAAAATAGGAAAGTTAAGGTTTTTGTACATTTTGTTTTAAAATATTTAGAAATGTCACAAAATTATAATTAATACATTTCAAATTCACAAACAAAATTATTCATATAAATTTGACACTTTAAGCTTAACATTTTGAAACTATAATCAGATCATATTAAATGTTTCAAAAAATAAACTCTTTTCTCACTCTGAAGCAGCTGGCATGGGCATAAAATAGTACAATCTGTAAACCCTATGTTTCAAGGGCTTAGGAGAAGCATTTTCCTGGAACCCTTAGTTGCTGGAATGATGTTTAGAGTTTTACTATGCCCACACGGAGAGCTGGATTCCAAATGATAGAGGTGACCATTTGTTCCTTAATAAATTAATATATTTGTATGTGTTACAATATTCAGGGACCTCTAAGGTGCTGGGCTCCAGGAAGAGATTCTTCCTCTAGATTGTAAAGGCAATACTGCTACTTACAGTAGATTTTTGTCACCTGACTTTCTTGAAACTTAGCTAAATCCCACTGTTAGAATACTATAACATCTACGCAATGTACTTCTTCAGGTTTATACAGCAGGGTAAATAACTTTTTTGTGCCTTCTTGCTAATACATCTTTGTATGTATGGCAGAATTTCTCCTTTATCATGATGATTATTTTAATGTTTTTAAAATATAAACTTCTTTCTGGTGGTAGGGTTGTGGTTAACTCAACTTCACCTAGCTCTAACTCTTTGAAGCTACCAAAATAGTCATTGTGGATAATCAAATTGGCTTAGATTAGTTCTCAGATGTGTAAATCTGGAAAATTTTTCTAAATTGATGCAACAAAAAAGACCCCTACATTGAACTACGAGTTTAGTTATCTGGGAAGCTAATTTTCAGTGCTTAGGGTCATACGTTTTATTGCATATGACTTTGTAGGCATTGATGGCTAAAGATACATTTCAAGACATACTACAAAGCACTATGGCTAATAAAGATCTCCTAGTATCACTCTGTGAAGAACTCGCATTGCCTTTATGTAGGGGTTATATCATTTATTTTCTTGATTTCTTTGAACAACCTACTATTCCCTCTAGTTTGTATTCATACAGGGTAACTCCTCATTTGACAACCTGGTTTCATCCTTCCAAATTTTCTCTATTTACAGTAGGTTATATATGTATTTATATGCCTATAGAGACTTTATTGTCATTATTTTTACATGTAACATTTCTCCAATTTTAAAATTTATTTTTAATTGCAGTAAAATTTACATAATATAAAATTTACCATCTTAATAATTTTTAAGTGTACAGTTTAATAGTGTTAAGTACATTCACATTGTGCAGTCAATCTCTAGAATGCCTTTCATCCTGCAAATCTGAAACTCTGTACCCATTAAATGACATCTATGCTCTTTTTCCTCCCCTCAGCCCCTGGCAACCACCATTTTACTTTCTGTGGTTATAAATTTGATGACTCTATTACTTCATATACTTGGGATCAAATACTATTTGTCTTTTTGTGACTGGCTTATTTCATTTAGCATAATGTCTTCAAGGTTCATCCATATTGTAAACATGTATCATAATTTCCCGTATTTTTAAAAGATAACTAAAATTTGTATGCATATACCACATTTGTATGCATATTCCACATTTTGTTTATTTGTTCATCAATGGACACAAGTTATTTCTACCTTTTGACTATTGTGAATACTGCTGCTATGAACATTGGTGTATATAAATAATTTTATGCAGTTTGCTTTTCTCACTTGACAACACATGGTAGAAATTCTTTCATGTCAGCTGGCATCACTAAAATTTATTCCTTTTAATAATTCCATGGTATTCTGTGGTTCATATGCAGCACAGTAGATTTAGCCATTCTGCTACTGATGAGCATTCGCTTTGTTTCAAGGTTTTAATTTTTTTCCTCTCTGAGATGCTGCAAAAATATTCCTTAAACATAAATTATTAAATATTGGTGCTTTTATTTCTCTGGAGTAGTAAATTCAGATTTTCATGTATAATTTGCATGGTAACTCTAAACTTTCGATTGCTGTACCTGGATATAAATAAAGCATGCTGCTGTTTAAAAAGCCCCACGTTTGAGCTAATAGAATGCTACTGTATACGTATCCAACACTATGATGCTCCTAGCAACAAGAAATGTCAACATCATGCTTCTATGGCAATAGCAAATGTCTAAGCAAGACAGAGGATAATCTAATATTTAGAGCTCAGGGGTGATTTCACCTTTGGATAGAAATAAAAGGAGATACATTTATTCTTTGGTATTTTCATAACATTAATGCAAAGCCAGGAAACTGTACATTTTATTACATGCATTTTTTTGGTCATTGGTAGCTGAAGATATATTCTGAATTGCCTCTGGATCAATTTAGTCCTGGTTTATTTTTCACTTGAATAATTTATAATTGTCTGTAACTATCTCTTCTAGTCCCAATCAGCTGTGAAAAATGAAGAGTAAAGAAAAGGAGCTAGTATTCTTGTGTTTAGAGATATTTATTGAAATTGAGACACAGAGAGGTTTGATTACATTCTAATAGGTTCACAATCAAAACATTACACACACATTTTATATATATATAAAATTTGATTTAGAATGTTTCCACTTTGAAGCCTATGTCTTTCTACCACTTTATGATTTACCTTATGGTGACCATAACAGAATCCAAACCAAACCTAGTATTCCAAGTCTCTTGTATTTGATGTTCCCAGAGTGAGTGCTTGGCATCCCCAGTTCAAAGTAGCAGGCTTCCAGTTTGATTCTCTTTAGCCTATAACTGGGCTGCAGTCATATAGATTTGTGATTTGCGCTCCGATTCCCATACAAGAGGCATAGCCCTGCCACCAATACCCACCTACTTCGCTGGGCTGCTCCCTTAGCCCTTACTCAGGATCTTCTACAGGCTGGCTAAGACCTATAGTCACCAGTTAACAAGACTCTATTCTAATAAGAATTAGAATGTAATAAAGTTCTGCTTTTTTCATGATGACTATTTTAATGTTTTTAAAATATAAAAATCTGCAATAAGCAAACAAATGAACATAACTGAACAAAAATATGTTTTGTTTCTCCTTCTTTGCCTTGTGCTTAGTGAGGTCAAGGTCATTGTGTGTTCTGCCCCTGAGTTTTGTTTCTATCAGATAGTTAGATCACTTGGATCTTGATGCTATGTGTTATGGACTGAATTGTGTCCCCTCAAGCTTTACTTGTTGAAACTCAAATCCCTCAGTACCTCAGAATGTTACAGTTTTTGGAGATAGGGCCTTTAAGGATATAATTGATGTAAAATGAGGTCATGCAGGTAGGTGTGATCTAATATTACTGGTTTCCTTATAAGAAGGGGAGATTTGAATGCAGACAATACACAGACCTACAGACTGAGGGGTAAGTATGTGAGGACTCAGGGAGAAGGAATCCATTGGCAAGCCAAGAAGAAAGGTCTTAGAAGAAACTAGATCTGCCAACACTTTTATCTTGGACTTCCAGCCTCCAGAACAATGAGAAAATAAATTTCCATTGTTTCAGCAACTGAGACTGCTAATGTACCCTCTGTAGGAGGACTTTTGACTATACCAAAACCTTGGGACAATCAAAAAGTCCAGCTACTCTGGATATTAAAGCAACTTTAATCAAAGCATTTTACTAACCTTGCTGATTTATAATGACTGAATAAACTCATGAACACATTTTAATGACTATTAATACTTTTTATTTTATAACCAAAAGTTAATTATGAGATATTAAGGCATTATTTTAAGCCTAGAAATAATGAGAATTATTTCCCTATATTAAAATTAAGATAATCATTCTGAAATTTGTCATTAAGTACAAAAGGTTTAATGAATATGCAATTCTCGATATCTAAGAATACAAAAATTGATCATTTATATTTTAAGTGTTGTCAAACGATATTTTCCCTTGGCTAGCCTAATTCTTTTAAATTATCCTTGAACAGTAATTGGATGGCTTTGTACTATTTGTGTACTTATCCTTTAAGATTTTATTCTATACAGTACTAATTTTCTAGGGATACAACTTCTAGAAAACGGAAGATTCAGTTTTGTTTTCTTCGGAACCTTACAAAGAGTTATCCACATCACCAATATGTGCTATTTATTTTCAACAGCAAATATATATCAGCACATGTCATTCCTATGCTCAAAACTTTGCAAAGGCTCTCCATCCCTATCTCTAGACTCCAGTTAAAGTCAAAGGCCTTTCACTGGCTATAAGCACCAACCCAATTTGTCTTCTTCCAACCCCTGCCCCTGGTAAAACCTCTGCACCTCTGTTGTGGGGATTGAGGGAAGACTGATAACATATTTCTTCTTTTAATATTCTTATTTCTTTACAGATGTATTGGAGTACTTATTCTTCAAACATGTTGGGAGCACTTTGTCTTAGGGTCTTTGCACTAACAGCTGCTTCTGCCTGGAATTCTCTTTCCCCTAGATACTCTCCTCCTGGCTTCTAAGATTTTGCTCAAATGTCTCATTTTCTACGAGGCCTGTCCTGACCAGCCAATTTAAAGTTGTAACCTTCTTGATTGCTCTCCCCTATACATCCCCAATTCCTTTTTATTTTTTCCACAAGGTCAGGGATCTTCTTTTTTTTCCACAGATGTATTCCAAGATCCTGGAAGTGTGCCTGGCACATTATGAGTGTTCATTAAATATTTATTAAATGAATGAATAAATAAGAGGAGGGGATCTTTATGCAACACTATCAAACAAGTTAATAACCAGAGCTGAGTCAGAGACAAGCTCTACTTAATGATACATTAGCTCTACTACAAGTTAGCAAAGAAATGGCCCACTCTTGGGGGTTCAAGAAAGGGTATAGACTGATTCTTAAAAATGTGCGATAAAAATAAAAGTACTTTATTGCTATTATGAAAGTTGATTATCTCAATAATAAATACTTTTCCAAGATTTTCCATATTAATTGTAAAAAAGCATTTGTTTCACAATTGGCAAATTTAAATATTAATGTATTTTGGGAATTCACAATACATTTGCAGAATTTCAACCTTTTAAATCAGTGAGTTTTTGACATTGGATAACTTCTCTATTTCCTAAGTTAATTCTGGAAATACACATTTTGATTTTTCTTATTCTCATCATATGTCTCTATATTAGTGCTAATTATATAAAATGTCTGTTTAGTCCCCAAATGAAAATTATTTCTCCAATTGACTTATATCAATGGAAGGTATTACAGAAGAAAGAGCACATATTAGAAGTTTAGTAGATATAGCTTTGCCATTATTATTATTGTTATTGAGACAAGATCTCCCTTTTCCATCCCAGCTGGAGTGCAGTGATGTGATCATACCTCACAGTAGCCTGAACTCCTGGATTAAGTGATCCTCCAGCTTCAGCCTCACGAATAGCTAGGACTACAGGTGTGCACCACCATGCCTAACTAATTTTTGTGTTTATATAGAGATAGGTCTCGCTATGTTGCCCAGGCTGGTGATGAACTCCTAGGATTAAGCAATCTTCTGGTCTTAAACTCCCAAAGCACTGGGTTTACAGGGATAAACCCAGTGCTTTGTCATTATTAATAACAGTGTGACTGTGAGCCTCACTCATTTACAAAACCTCATAATTAAATAACAAATTTATTATGGACAAAAGACACATAATTGTAGGTGTCCAACAGATGTTCCTTGATACTGTTGAATAACTCTGAAATACTAAAATACTCTTTATTTGAGCAATTCTTCTTAGATGTCTCCTGAGGTTATTTATAATTTTTATTTTCCATTAATGAATGTGCAGCCTTACATTTCATACTATTTACTCCTATACTTCTAAGATATGGAAATGTTGATTAGTTTAACTAATTTCTTTTTGCGTGTCTATTAGGTGTTCTCAGTCATATTAGTTACACTGACAATTGTATAATACTTGTGATCCCTATCAAGAGGAATCTATGATCTAACAGACGCAAAATGAAAATACACAAAATAATTAGCAAATAATTATTAACCAGGTAACATTGACTAGGTGTACTGCAAAGTTAAAGATCAGAGTGGGTTGGATTCAGGGGAAGATGGCCGAAAGGAAGCTTCTCCGGAGTGCAGCTACCACTGAGTAAGACAGAACCAGAGCAATATCTGCATCTCCGAGTGAGGCACCAGTTTTGTTTTAAAGGGACTGGTTGAACAGCGGGATTAACCCCCAAAAAAGACAGCAAAAGCAGCCCAAAGGTGTCGAGCAGAGGCAAGGCGAGGCACTGCCCCACCTGGAAAGTGTATTAGGCATGGAGGATTGGGGCGGCATCACCTCCTTGGTTCTCTGAATCAGATACAGCAATTCACTGCAAGACTTCAGCAGCACACAGACCAGGAAAATGCCACCTTCCTGAGAGCCACCCAGAGTCACAGACCCGGGTGACAGCCCAGGCCCGCAGCCCTGGCCAGACCGGTGCCTTCTCAGCATAGACCAGGGCAGAGATTTAGACTAATACTGGGAAAGCTTTTGAAAAGGAACTGCCTGTACCACAGAAGGGAGAGTTGAAAGCGGGGATGGGGATACAACCAGACAGGCCCCTCCCCGACAAGATCCAGCAACCGGAGTCCTCCTGGGAGAGTTTCGCAGTTAACACATCCTCCACCCGGGAACAGCAGGCTCAGCAGAGTGAAAGAGCCAACCATTGGGAAGGCGGGGCCAACCCCACCAGTGCCGAAACCAGGCAAAGAATAAATAGTAACCTCTGCTGAGACCGAGGCAGCCCAGCAGTGCCTCCACAGGCAGAAAATGGACAGACTGTCTCAAATGGCACACTGACACCTGTGTTTTTAAAAAAATAAAGCCTCATACAGGAGAAATAACCACAATTTTATTTTATTTTATTTTTTGACAAAATATTGGTATTTATTGAATTGAGCAATGGTCATCTGAGAGTTCATTTTACTACTTTCTCTTCTTTGTATGCTTAAACTTTTATTTTATTTTATTTTTTATTGCATTTTAGGTTTTGGGGTACATGTGAAGAACATGCAAAATTGTTGCATAGGTACACACATGGCAGTGTGATTTGCTGCCTTCCTCCCCTTCACCTATATCTGGCATTTCTTCCCATGCTATCTCTCCCCACCTCCCCACCCCCGTCCCTCCCCGCTTTCCCCCCAACAGACCCTAGTGCATAGTGCTCCCCTCCCTGTGTCCATGTGTTCTCATTGTTCAACACCTGCCTATGAGTGAGAACATGTGGTGTTTGATTTTCTGCTCTTGTGTCAGTTTGCTGAGAATGATGGTTTCCAGGTTCATCCATGTCCCTACAAAGGACACGAACTCATCATTTTTGATGGCTGCATAATATTCCATGGTGTATATGTACCACATTTCCCTGTCCAGTCTATCATCGATGGGCATTTGGGTTGAATAACCCCAATTTTAACAGAAAGGACGTCCACTCAGAGAAGATGGGAAGAAACCAGTGCAAAAAGGACGAAAACATCAAAGTCCAGAATGCCTCTCCTCCCCAATGACTCACTAGCATGGCAACAAAACAGGTCAGAAAATGATTTTGATGAGCTGACAGAGGCAGGCTTCAGAAGATGGGTAATAACAAACTTCTCTGGGCTAAAACAACACGTTTTAACTCAATGCAAAGAAACTAAGAACGTTGAAAAAAGATTAGATGAAATGCTAACTAGAATAACTAGCCTAGAGAAGAATATAAACGACTTGATGGAGCTGAAAAACATGGCACGAGAACTTTGTGAAGCATACACAAGTTTCAATAGCCGAATTGACCAAGCAGAAGAAAGGATATCAGAGATTGAAGAGCAACTCAATAAAATAAAAAGAGAAGGCAAGAAAAGAGAAAAAAGAGTGAAATGAAATGAACAAAGCCTCCAAGAAATATAGGATTATGTGAAAAGACCTAATCTATGCTTGATTGGTGTACTTGAAGAGGATAGGGAAAATGAATCCAAGCTGAAAAACACTCTTCAAAATATTATCCAGAAGAACTTCCCCAACATAGCAAAGCAGGCCAGCATTCAAATACAGGGAATACAAAGAACACCACAGAGATACTCCTCAAGAAGAGCAACCCCAAGGCACGTAATTGTTAGATTCACCAGGGTTGAAATGAAAGAAAAAAATGTTAAGGGCAGGCAGAGAGAAAGTTCGGGTCACCCACAAAGGAAAGCCCATCAGACTGACAGTGGATCTCTTAGCAGAAACCCTACAAGCCAGAAGAAAGTGGGGACTAATATTCAACATCATTAAAGAAAAGAACTTTCAACCCAGAATCTCATATCCAGCCAAACTAAGCTTCATAAGTGAAGGAGAAATAAAATCCTTTATGGACAAGCAATTACTGAGAGATTTCATCACCACCAGACCTGCCCTACAAGAGCTCCTGAAGGAAGCACTAAATACAGAAAAAGACATCTAGTACCAGCCACTGCAAAAATGAACCAAATGGTAAAGACCAACGATGCAATGAGGAAACTGTGTCGACCAACGGGCAAAACAACCAACCAGTAACAAAATGACAGGATCAAATTCACACATAACAATATTAACCTTAAATGTAAATGGGCTAAATGCCCCAATCAAAAGACACAGACTGGCAAATTGGGTAAAAAGTCAAAACCCATTGGTGTGCTATATTCAGGAGACCCATCTCACATGCAAAAACACACACAGACTCAAAATAAAGGGATGGAGGAAGATTTACCAAGAAAATGGAGAGCAAATAAAAGCAGGGGTTGCAATTTTAGTCTCTGATAAAATCGACCTTAAACCAACAAAGATCAGAAGAGACAAAAAAGGACACTACATAATGCTGAAAGGATCAATACAACAAGAAGCACTAACTATCCTAAATATATATGCACCCAATACAGGAGCACCCAGATACATAAAGCAAGTTCTTAATGACCTACAAAGAGACTTAGACTCACGCACAATAATAGTGGGAGACTTTAACACTCCACTGTCAATGTTAGACAGATCAATGAGACAGAAAATCAGCAAGGATGTAAAGGACTTGAATGCGAAACTGGAAGAAGCAGACCTAACAGACATCTACAGAACACTCCAACCCACAGCCACAGAATATACATACTTCTCAGCACCACATTGTACTTACTCTAAAATCGACCACAAAATTCGGAATAAATCACTTCTAAGCAAATGCAAAAAAATGGAAATCATAACAAACAGTCTCTCAGACCACAGTGCAATCAAACTAGATCACAGGATTAAGATACTAACTCAAAACTGCAAAACTTCATGGAAACTGAACAACTGGCTCTTGAATGTTGACTGGATAAACAATGAAATGAAGGCAGAAATAAAGATGTTCTTCAAAACCAATGAGTCCAAGGACACGATGTACCAGAATCTCTGGGACACATTTAAAGCAGCGTCTAGAGGAAAATTTCTAGCAATAAATGCCCACATGAGAAATGAGGAAAGACCTAAAATCAATAACCTATCATCAAAATTGAAAGAGCTGGAAGAGCAAGATAAAAAAACCCGAGAACTAGCAGAAGACAAGAAATAACTAAGATCAGAGCAGAAATGAAAGAGATAGAGACACAAAAAAACCTTCAAAAAATCAATAAATCCAGGAGCTGGTTTTTTGAAAAGATCAACAAAATAGACAGACCACTAGCCAGATAAATAAAAGAGAAAAGAAGAATAATCAAATAGATGCAATAAAAAATGATAAAGGGGATATCACCACTGATCCCACAGAAATACAAACTACCATCAGAGAATACTACAAGCAACGCAATGCACATAAATCAGTAAACCTGGAAGAAATGAATAAATTCCTGGACACTTGCACCCTACCAAAACTAAACCAGGAAGAAGTTGAAACCCTGAATAGACCAATAACAAGGGCTGAAGTTGAGGCAGCAATTAACAGCCTACCAACCGCAAAAAGTCCAGGTTCAGACAGGTTCACTGTCGAAGTCTACCAGACATACAAACAGGAGCTGGTACCAATCATTCTGAAACTATTCCAAACAAACCAAAAAGAGGGAATCCTTCCCAAATCATTTTATGAGACCAACATCATCCTGATACCAAAACCTGGCAGAGACTTAACAAAAAAAGAAAATGTTAGGCCAATCTCCATGATGAACATAGATGCATAAATCTTCAATAAAATACTGGCAAACTGATTGAAACAGCACATCAAAAAGCTTATCCATCATGATCAAGTAGGCTTCATCCAGGAGATGCAAGGCTGGTTCAACATATGCAAGTCCATAAATGTAATCCACCACATAAATAGGACCAAAGACAAAAACAACATGATTATCTCAATAGATGCAGAGATGGCCTTTGACAAAATTCAACAGCCCTTTATGCTAAAAACTCTCAATAAACTAGGTATCGACGGAATCTATCACAAAATAATAAAAGCTCTTTATGACAAACCCACTGACGATAACATAGTGAATAGGCAAAAACTGGAAGGATTCCCTTTGAAATCTGTCACTAGACAAGGATGCCCTCTCTTTCCACCACTCTTATTCAATATAGTATTGGAAGTTTTAGCCAGAGCAATCAGGCAAGGAAAAGAAATAAATGGTATTCAAATAGGAAAGGAGGAAGTCAAATTGTCACTATTTGCAGATGACATGATTGTATATTTAGAAGACCCCATCATCTCAGCCCAAACTCTCCTTAAGCTGATAAGCAACTTCAGGAAAGTCTCGGGATACAAAATCAATGTGCAGAAATCACAAGCATTTCTATACAACAATAACAGACTTAAAGAGAGCCAAATCAAGAATGAACTCCCATTCACAATTGCTACAAGAAGAATAAAATACCTAGGAATACAACTAACAAAAGAGGTAATGGACCTCTTCAAGGAGAACTACAAAGCACTGCTCAAGAAAATAAGAGAGGACACAAATAGATGGAAAAACATTCCATGCTCACGGTTAGGAAGAATCAATATTGTGAAAATGGCCATACTGCCAAAAGTAATTTATAGATTTAATAATATGCCATTCAAACTACCAATGACCTTCTTCACAGAACTGGAAAAAACCGCTTTAAACTTCATAAGGAACCAAAAAAGAGCCCACATAGCCAAGACAATCGTAAGCAAAAAGAACAAATCTGGCAACATCGTACTGCTAGACTTCAAGCTACACTAGGCAACAGTAATCAAAACAGCATGGTATTGGTATAAAAACAGAGACATAGACCATTGGAAAAGAACAGAGACCTCTGGAGCAACATCACACATCTACCACCATCTGATCTTTGACAAACCTGACAAAAACAAGCAATGGGGAAAGGATTCCCTGTTTAATAAATGGTGTTGGGGAAATTGTCTAGCAATGTGCAAAAAGCAGAAATTGGACCCCTTCCTGACACCTTACACTAAAATTAACTCCAGATGGATTAAAGGCTTTAAACATAAGACCTAACACCATAAAAACCCCAGAAGAAAACCTAGGCAAAACCATTCAGGACATAGGCATAGGCAACGACTGCATGACTAAAACACCAAAAGCAGTGGGAACAAAAGCCCAAATAGACAAACGGGATCTAATTAAACTTCAAAGCTTCCGTACAGCAAAAGAAACAATCATTAGAGTGAACCGGCAACCAATAGAATGGGAAAAAGCTTTTGCAATCTACTTATCTGACAAAGGGCTAATATCTAGAATCTACAAAGAACCGAAACAGATTTACAAGAAAAAAACAAACAAACCCATCCAAAATAGGACAAAGGATATGAACAGACAGTTCTCAAAAGAAGACATATATGAAGCCAACAAACATATGAAAAAATGCTCATCATCACTTGTCATTAGAGAAATGCAAATCAAAACTATATTGAGATACCATCTCATGCCAGTTAGAATGGCGATCATTAAAAGTCTGGAGACAACAGATGCTGGATGGGATGTGGAGAAATAGGATCACTTTTACACTGTTCGTGGGAGTGTAAATTAGTTCAACCACTGTGGAAGACAGTGTGGCAATTCTTCAAGGATTTAGAAACAGAAATTCCATTTGACGCAGCAATCCCATTACTGAGTATATACCCAAAGGACTATAAATCGTGCTATTATAAAGACACATGCACATGCATGTTCATTGTGGCACTGTTTACAATAGCAAAGACCTGGAACCAACCCAAATGCCCATCAATGATAGACTGGACAGGGAAAATTTGGCACATATACACCATTGAATACTATGCAATCATAAAAAATGATGAGTTTTTGTCCTTTGTAGAAACATGGATGAATCTGGAAACCATCATTCTCAGCAAACTGACACAAGAACAGAAAATCAAACACTGCATGTTCTCACTCATAGGCGGCTGTTGAACAATGAGAACACTTGGACACAAAGAGGGGAGCATCATATACTGGGGTCCTGGGGAGGGGCGGCTACAGAAGGGATAGTGGGAGAGAGGGTGAGGGAAGGATAACTTGGGGAGAAATGTCAGGTATAGGTGATGGGAGGATGATGGCAACAAAGCACCTTGCCATGAATGTACCTATGCAACAATCTTGCATGATCTGCATGTGTACCCCAGAATCTAAAGTACAATAAAAAAAAAATCAGAGGCCGGTTGTGATGGCTCACGCTTATAATCCCAGCACTTTGGGAGGCCGAGGCGGGTGGATCATGAGGTCAAGAGATCGAGACCATTCTGGCAAACATGATGAAACCCTGTCTCTACTAAAAAAATACAAAAATTAGCTGGACGTGGTGGTGCACGCCTGTAGTCCCAGCTGCTCAGGAGGCTGAGGCAGGAGAATTGCTTGAACCCAGGAGGTGGAGGTTGCAGTGAGCTGAGATCACGCCACTGCATTCCAGCCTGGCGTCTGGCAACAAAGCGAAACTCTGTCTCAAAATAAAATAAATAAATAAATCAGAGTGGGTTGAAGAGCTTAGAAAATCTTCATGGGAAGAATATAGGGTATTTAATTTGTCCCCCAATTAACCCTCAGCATAACAACAACATTAAAAAATGGCTTTACGCTCCTTAATACATTGTAAGAACAGTTACAATTACTTTACATTTATTAATTCATTTAGTTCTCAACAACACCTCAGAAATGAGGTACTTTTAATTCCATTTAAAAGGAAGAAATAAACCAAGAAATGATACAGATTAGTAATTGTAGTTTTCAATCTTTCCCACCAAGTGTACAGAATTGAAAAGGTTTACCAAAAGGCAGAATCTATTATGAATACTGCAGAGAAATCATCCTTATTGCAGAAAAAATAATGTACAGAATTCCCAGCTATTCTTCCACATCTACCCCTTACTTCAGTTAAGCTGTTCCTTCTTTCTGCCTTAGTGTTGTTGGGCATCTTGCTCTCCTCATTTACACTTATGGATATCTTGTGAGTCCTCACAGTTTCTATGTTAATGCCCTGTCCAGGAGAAAAATATTGCATTTTTCTTATGATACTGATATTAAACTGCCTGTAGTTATTTTGAGTTTATTTATTTATTTATTTATTTATTTATTTATTTATTGAAATGAAGTGTCACTCTGTTACCCAAACTGGGGTGTAGTGGCATGATCTCGGCTCATTGCAACCTCCACCTCCTAGGTTCAAGTGATTCTCCTGCCTCAGCCTCCCCGGTAGCTGGGACTACAAGTTTGTCCATCATGCCTGGCTAATTTTTGTATTTTTAGTAGAGACAGAGATTCACCATGTTGACCAGGCTAGTCTCAAAGTCCTGACCTCGTGATCTGCCCACCTGGGCCTCCTAAAGTGCTGGGATTACAGGTGTGAGCCACCGTGCCCGGCCTTGTGTTTATTTCTTATGAACAACAGAGGAAAGGAATTAAGTCTTTTTAATTTTTATCTTCCCAATTCATTCCTTATTGCTACTTCCCAACCATAATGCCTGGTATATCTTATGCAGGCCTTTGTTAAGTATTTATAAAATAAGCAAATGAATGAATACAGCCAAGATATTGTTCCCACCTTGCAGAAGTGGAAAAGAGGTAGCTTTCTCAATAACTGTAAAAAAAGAGAAAAGGACATTAGTACTATTATTATTATTGAGACAGGGTCTCATTCTGTTGCCCAGGCTAGAGTGCAGAGGTACAATCATAGTTCATGATGGCCTTGAACTCTTGGTTCAAGCAATCCTCCCTCCTCAGCCTCTCAAGTAACTGGGACCACAGGGATGTGCTACCACAGTCGGCTAATTTTTGTATTTTTGTAGAGACAGGGGTCTTGCTATGTAGCCTAGGTTTGTCTTGAACTCCTGAGCTCAAGTGATCCTTCCACTTTGGCCTCCCAAACTGCTGGAATTAGAGGTGTGAGCCACCATGCAAAAAAGAAATTTTTTAAAGGTAATAATTTAAATTATAAAAGAAGAAACATGTATGGATGGAAAAATGAATGATAAAACGAGGGAAAATTATTAAAAATAAAAATAAATTGAAGGGCAATAAAAAGTGGGTTCAAATAAAATGTAACTGGAACAAATGATAAAATAGAAATAGCCAAGAAAAAATAGGAAACTTGGAAAAAAGGAGCTGTGGGAATGAAAGAAAAATGACAAGCAAATGAAATACAAGGGAAAGGCAACACAGAAGAAAGGAAGTGCAAAAACATGGTACAGTTGAGAAGAGAGAAGCAAATAGAAATGAAAAGAATGCTCTGTGTCAAAATATTTGTAACTGGGCCACCTTAAACAAGTTCTTCTTAGTAAGAATAGTAAAAGTGTTTTGCTCTGGCTCACTCTTCTACCCTCTTTGCACTGATTGGTATTACTCATAACAGAAATCGGGAGATGCTGAAATGTTTGAAAATGGCATTTCCAAGATATTTTAAAGAAAATTGCCTTAAAAAATCTTTTTGAGCTGTCTATGACAAGCCCACAGCCAGCATCATACTGAATGGGCAAAAGCTGGAAGCATTACCCTTGAAAACTGGCACAATATCCTGTCTCACCACTCCTATTCACCATTGTATTGGAAATCCTGATCAGAGCAATCAGGAAAGAAAAATAAATAAAGGGCATAAAAATAGGAGGAGAGGAAGTCAAACTATCCCTGTTTACAGATGACATAAATCTATATCTAGAAAACCCCACAGTCTCAGCCCAATAGCTACTTAGGCTGATAAACAACTTTAGTGAAGTCTCAGGATACAAAATCAACATATAAAAATCACTAACATTCCTGTATACCAAAAATAGTCAAGGCAAGAGCCAAATCAGAATGCAATCCCATTCACAACTGCCACAGAAAAATAAAGTACCTATGAATACAGCTAACCAGGGAGGTGAAAGATCTCTACAATAAGATTACAAAACACTGCTCAAAGAAATCAGAGATGACACAAACAAATGGAAAAATATTCCATGCTCATGGATAGGAAGAATCAATATAATTAAAATGACCATACTGCCCAAAGCAATTTATAGGTTCATTGCTATTCCTATCAAACTACAATGTCATTCTTCACAGAACTAGAAAAAAATATTTAAAAATTCAAATGGAACAAAAAACAAGGCCTAATAGCTAAGGCAATCCTAAGCAAAAAGAATAAAGCTGAAGGCATCATACCACAGAACTTCAAATTACACTACAGGGTTACAGTAACCAAAACAGCACGGTATTTGTATAAAAACAGACACATAAATCAATGGAACAGAACAGAGAGCTCCGAAATAAGATCACACATATCTACAACCAACTGATCTTCAACAAAGCTGACAAAAACAATCAATGAGGAAAGGACTCCCCTATTCAATAAACAGTGCTGGATAACTGGCTGGCTATATGCAGAACATGGAAACTGGACCCCTTCTTTACATC
Source organism: Cebus imitator (assembly GCF_001604975.1). Classification (NCBI taxonomy): domain Eukaryota; kingdom Metazoa; phylum Chordata; class Mammalia; order Primates; family Cebidae; genus Cebus; species Cebus imitator. The sequence goes on from NW_016107445.1 coordinate 650,247, forward strand.
ATACACAAAATCCACTCAAGATTGATAATAGACTTTAATGTAAAACACTAAACTATAAAAAACTCTGGAAGACAACCTAGGCAATACCAACCTGGACATAGGAATTAGCAAAGATCTTATGACAAAGAAACCAAAAGAAATGGCATGAAAAGCAAAAATTGACAAGTGGGATCTAATTAAACTTGAGAGCTTCTGAACAGCAAAAGAAACTATCAATAGACTAAACAGACAACCTACAGAATGAGAGAAAATATTTGTAAACTATGCATCTGACAAAGATCTAATATATAGCATCTATAAGAAACAAACACATTTACAAGAAACAAACCCATTAAAAAGTGGGCCAAGGACATGAAGGAACACTTTTCAAAAAAAATTGTGGCCAAGAAGCATATTTTTAAAAGCTTAATATCACTGATTATTAGAGAAATGCAATTCAAAACCACAATGTTCATCTCACACTAGTCACAATGACTGTTATTAAAAAGTCAAAAAATATGTTCTGGCAAGGTTGCAGAGAAAAATGAACACTTATCCGTTGTTGCTGAGAGCGTAAATTAGTTCAACCATCGTGGAAAATAGTGTGGTGATTCCTTGAAGACCTAAAAATAGAACTACCATTAGACCCAGCAATGCATTTACCAGGTATTTATTTAAAGGAGTATAAACCATTCTACCATAGAGACACATGCATGTGTATGTTTGTTGCCACAGTGTTCAAAATAGCAAAGACATGGAATCAACCTAGGTGCCCATTAATGATAGACTGGATAAAGAAAATGTGATTCACATATGCAAAACATGAATGAAGCTGGAGGCATTATCCTTAGCAAACTAATGCAGGAATAGAAAACCAAATATTTCATGAGCTAAATGATGAGAACACATGGACACACAGAGGGAACAAGAGACATTGGGGGCTACTGGAGGGTGGAGAGTGGGAGGAGTGAGGATCACGATAAATACATAATGTGTACTAGGCTGAAAACATGGGTGATGAAATAATCTGTACAACAAACCCACCTTGGCATGAGTTTACCTATATAACAAACGTACACATGTACTCCTGAATTTGTTAAAATCTTTTCCTAATCACATTGGCCCCAAAATAATATTTGACAAGAATGGATTATACTAAAGATAGCTTTATGTTTTCATAATCCTTTTGAGAATAAGTAAATTTAATTATTTCAATCAGAATGCTTTGCATACCCTCACTGTGCGGAGTTTTGCACATGAACGCCGCTAAATCCAAGCCTACTGCGAAATACTGGTCTTACAGGTGTTCACCGGCTGGCTTGCACCTTCAGCTCCCTCTGCTGTTCATTCTGTTACTACTGCGGCCTATAGATGCATACAGAAAAAGACCCCCTGTAAGAGAAATCTGCTAAAGAGGCCTGAATCCCATTTTCGGTGGCCCCAAAATGGTGTTAAATATGATTAATTTCCTAAGTTTCACTCTCCCAGCAGTAGAATTGTTCATTATCAGCAAAACTACATCACTGAATATACTTCAGAGAGCTGTATTCCCTAGAATCAGATTTTCTACACTTAGTTTTAATTAATGATAAAATATGAATTTACCGTTAGTGCTTCTCTTGGCAGGTATAATTTAAAAACAACTGGGTGATGTCAAATGCACATGATTTCTCTGAGTTATTTTAATGATTCATTAAGACAATGGAATTTTGGAATATTCTGAAATTATGGTTCGCATTAATTTAAATATTTTTAAAAGTTATTTTCTTATATTTAAAAAGTGTGGTCATCTCTGAGATTTCAGAAAACAAGTCAAGCATTATATTTGTAATATTTAGTACGTTTAATTTATTTACAATAATGATTTTGTTAAGAGATCAATAAACTAATTTCTAAAATCCTATTTTCATGGTCGCCAATCCACTGAGTATAAATACCCTAATAGGAAAAAGCCAAGACTGTAAAGCAGGCCACTAACATACTAAAGCTTAGGCAGACAAGCCAGTATAGATGGAAAGAAGAAAATGAAAGACAAAAAGGGACACAGGAAGAAAAAAGAAAGTGAAGGAGAAAAAGACAGGAACATAGCAAAGAGGAGTAGAATCTGGAAGATCACAGAACGAAGGGAATTTGGCTTAGCCATTTACGATACTTTAATTCTATTTGACTTTAGATAGATTTTTATTAATTTCATAGCAGAGCTTAAAAATTTATTGCATAGTCTGTGAGTGGTGGCTCACACCTGTAATCCCAGAACTTTGGAAGACTAAGGCGGGCAGATTGCTTGAGCCCAGGAGTTTGAGGGCAGCCTGGGCAATATGGCAAGACCCCATCTCTAACAACAAGAATAACAACATCAACAACAATTGTATAAATTTAAATTTGGCATATCTAGGCTTTTGAATTCACTGATAAAGTCATTTTAAATAAACAAGATTTTTGTTATAAAAACAATAAAGAAATAAAAGAATAAGAAAGGTAAATAATGAAAATTAGAAGATCTATGGTTCCCTTCAGTATCTTCACCAATATCACTCACGAATATATTTACTTATTTGTATTCGGCACTCACAATGTACCAGACACTATTATAAGTGATTACATATATTGACTCATTTAATCATCACAAGCATGACAAGGTAGGTACTATTATTATTCTCAATTTACAGATAAAGAAACTGAGGCATACTGGGGATACGTAACTTGTCAGGCACACAGCTTGTACACTGCTATTTTCAAAATGTGCTTATATATCTATTGCTAGATTTATCAATTTTAGATATTCTTTATTGCATTCTTACTATGATAGAGGAGGACTTAGCTCATTTTTACTAAGCTTTCTTATATTTCCCTACCTCCTAGGGTATTTCAGTTAAAAATTTTATCTTCGATCTATTTGTTTAGTTTCTGCAATTTTAAGATTTATACAACCTTAATTCCTTGTTTCTCCAACTATAGAGAATATGTTTTGTTTCCACTCTGCACAACATGGACAGGACCCCCACTCTAATAGTCAGTTCTCCAACTTTCCCTTCTACCTGCCACCTTTTGTCACTGTACTTTCACTTTTAATGAGCTTTATGCCACTTACATTGTACTTTATAACCCAGTGCTTTCATAGCTTGTCCATAAATTGATTCTAAAATCAGAAATTCAATAGACAGTGTTAATGTCATTACGAGCAGATAAATATCATTCACTGGAGAGGTAAGTAGTGCTTTATATTTATATTTCCTTTCTTTTACAATTGTTTATTTCTTGTCGTTTCTAGTAGGCTTCTTCTTCCTCTTTACATCATTTACCTTTGTGTCATTTTACATTTTGTTCAGAGTCTATATTGTAGAGTCTATCACATTGTAGACTTTTTCCTCACCTCGTTCTTTTGTCTGGAGATAGCCATCTTGCTGGGCCACAGAGTACAGCTTACTGTTCTGGTGCTCCCGGTCATCCTGGGACTCATCTTCACTGCTCTTCTGAGGAAGGCGCATTGTTGCCTGTCATTTTTCTCCTTCTTGGTCTATTTCTGTCTTTTGTACGAATGCATCCTAAAGGAATTTCATCAGAAAGCACTATGGTAGTAAAACTTTCTGATTGCTTATGTGTCTGAAAGCATTTCTTTCTTTTCCCTCACATTTGATGGATGGTTTTGCTGCAGTACATGCATTTCAAGGTGGAAAATAATTTTCCTTCAGGATTGTGAAAACCTTCTTCCATTGCTTTCTGTCATCGAGTATTGCTGATAACTCTGATGATAGTCTATATTCTGTTCCTTTTTAAAATTTTCTTTTTATCTCCACAGTGAAAAATTTAAATATATTCTCTATACTTATTGTTTTGAGGTTTTATAATGATATGGTTCAGCATTTATCCTTCTTTTATTCATTGAGCCAGACACAACATGAGCTCTTTCAATCTGTAGACTTTCACTGAATAGATACTTCAGCTATAGGAAATTTATTCTATACTTATTTATTATTATCACCTCCCTTCTATTATCTCTGCTCTTCTTATGTTGGATATCTTGGAGTAATCATCTTTGTCTTATTTTCTCTTCTATTTTCTAGGGCATATCTTTTAGTTCTATATTCTGAAAGATTTTTTAGTATTTATGGTTTAATTTCCAATAACACATTTGCTTTCTTATTTTTACTTTCTAATAGTATCCTGTTTTCTTGTTTTTTGTTTATCTGTTTTATAGATGCAATAGATGAAATAGTTTCTCAAATATCTGTCAGAATGCAATAAGAACTTTTTTTAAGAGTCATTTTATTGATGAATTACCTCTGTGTTTTCTGGACCCATTTTTGCTTATCTTGACTCTTTTCATTCATGTTGCAGGTATTTTCTTGGTGGTTCTTGCTTGTCCATTTGACTTACAAAAGAGGTAATAGAAAAGCCAAGTGAGTTTCTGTCAGGTACAGTTATTGTACTGGCAAGTTTGGTTTTAAGGTATGTGGGTAGGGCACTACACATTATAATTGTGGGTGTGGTATTAATCACTGTAATTTGAGACTCCTAAATGTCTGAGTTTCCATTCCCACGCAAACTGCCCTAGTTCTTTCAAAGTATATTCAGTTTTATACAGAGAAGAATGGCTCCTTCCCGCCTTCCTTCCTTCTTTCCTTCCTTCCTTTTTCCTTCCTTCTTCCATCCTTCCTTCCCTCCCTCCCTCCCTCCCTTTCTTCTTTCTGTCCCACATGTATGAGCACTTTCTCTCTGTCTTTCACCTGGGTTTAGGATGGGGGTAAATTCAAGAGAGTTGGACCTTCTGAGAAAGCAGAGGTTGAAGGAGGGAGGTGGCTGTTGTGGGGAGTAACATGTCTTGCCTGAAATCTTTCAAATTATCTCTTTTTACGCCATGCATCACTTCAACTCTCCACTGCAGTGGCACTTCAAAGTCCTCAGTCCTCTGGTTTCTACTGGGCAGATTAGCTTTCCCCTTCTTCCCTTTCTGTGTATGTCCTGTACAGCATCTTCCTTTGCCTTACTTTATTAGCTACTAGTTCATGACCTGCTTTCAGTCTTCCCCAAATTTGTTGACATCATTTGTTGCGTATCCCACTTTCTGTTCTTTTTCTCATTGTTTGCACCATGTTTGTGTATACCTCTACTATTGTTTTTATTGGATCTTGGGAAAGAGAGGAGATTAAAGTGACAAACTGAAGTACTCTTTCTCTCATCTTCATTTTCTTTTGGCAAGAAAAACAAAAGTGACCATTCTCATTCACGTGTTTGTTTCTTCCTTCAAGAAATATTTATGTTTTTGCTAACTCTATGCTATGTAGTGAGAATGTAATGATGAGCAAAACCATAGTTTTCTATGCTCATGGGGATTCCCCAGGGGGTGGATAAGCAAAAGTGCCTGACTTAGTCTCAGGAGGTGGGTTCCCCAAGAAAGCAAATTTGCATTGACATCTGAAGTATAACTGAAAATAAGATAATTAGATGAAAATGGGCAAGAGGAATAGCATTTAAAGAAAAAGTAATAACACTTACCAAATTCTAGTCTTAGAAAAGATAATAGTATTTAGAGAAACTGAGAGAATTCCAATGGCTACAGCATGGAGGGCAAAGGGAAAAGCAGTGTGACATGAGATCAGTGAAGCATGCACTGGTCGGATAGTGGGGGGCCTTCTCAACTAGAGTCAGGCCTAGGATCTTGGCCTCTAGGAGCAATGGGAAGCCTCTAAAAGCTTATAGAAGATACTCAGACAGAAGCAGTGCAAACAGAACAGGCTGGCTGCTGTGTGGTGAACTAACTGGGTGTGGGTCATGTGTACAAGGTGATGATTGGAGGTTGTGACCATTGCCCAGGTCAGAGTGTTGTTAGTTTAAACTAAGATTGCAGAAATAAAGATATACAGGGGTAAACAGATTTGAGAGTTACTTACAGTTAAATTAGTGGTTTGGACAATGGCTTAGATATGGAAAAACAGGAAGAGGGAGTTTTTCAAGGATGACTTTCAAGTTTCATGGTGCCATAGGCTGAACAAAGGAGTGCGGCAAGAGAAGCAAACTGTGGAGGAAGGAACACAATGGCTCTGAACATGTTGAGTTGAGATATCTTTGAAACATACAAGTAGAGATGCTGAGTTACTTTTAAATATACAGAGGTGAGAATATATTCTATATAGTAATTTGATTCATTATCATATAACTATTAACTGAGACTATTTTTGAATGAGATTAATTAGGAAGAGAGGGTATATATTAAGAAGAGATGAAGGCATAGAGTTTTTATCCTGGTTAGGTGCTTTCAACATAGCATAATAAGACAATAAGGGACCTCTTCTCATTTTAAAAAAATTGTGTTTAAAAGTAATTGTAACAATTATTGTTAGGAAATAACTTGAATATCTGCTATAAAGACAGAGTTGCATATTATTCATATTTACTAACAGAAGACAGTGCAAGTATTGATTTAACTCATTTTGCTCTATAGATTCTAGGAAGCCCAGGAAGGTATTTGGAAAAAGTGTCTGATGATGAAGTTCAATTCTTTTCTTGTCTCTTTTTTGGTAATAGAACATTTAGGTCTGAAAGTTTTTCTAATCTACATTTCAATTGCCCTGTCAGTAAAACAAAGCTTGTTTTTTCTTTTATATATTAACAATAAAAGAGGTTTTTCTTTGTTGTTTAAACTATGGACAACACAAGTCTTATATTTAATTTTAAATAAATTATTACCTTTAGTTTAATGTTAGAAGAAAAACGAGCTATAGCCCTCTAATTTACCAAGGGAAATTAAAGTTTAAATTATATTCAATAACAGTTTTAAGTAATTGTAATTGTAACTATAAATAATCATGGTAGATTCCAACTGATACCTAACTTCATCTACATAAGATGGGAATTCATATTCCAGCAAGACTGCATGAAAACCATCTTAGGTAGATGAAATAGTTTAGTTTATAATGCCCAGGGTGAGATTGTTCAATTTGCCTCCACAACTAATGCGTTTTTCTGTTCAGTATAAATTTTACATCTCTCCTCTAGATGGTGCACAAGGTACAGGATGATTTTTCTGTTGGAAAATCAACAGAAAGTTCCAAAAGACTTTTCTATATTTTATTTGGAATCTCAATAAAACCTAATCTTCTTCTATCCATCTACTGTATTCTAATAATTGAGATGATATGTCATATCTTTGAGATACTCGGATTTATAATTTTTGATGTTATCATAAAATTAATTGTTAGCCTGCAATGAATAAAGTTCCCATATATATCAGATCTATTTCTTTCAGTTTTTTCAAGTGAATGATAAATATCCAAATAGCAAGATCAATTATACAGCTACAAGTGTAGAATGGAAGATATATCTACATTGAAGTACTTCAGATGAATTCCTGAAGATGTGCACTGCTGCTGTGTCTTCACGTGCATTGAACAATCCTTATCTTTGCCCAAACATAAATGAAAGATACAGAAAGTCTGAATGCAGTGGCATATACATTTTGAAATCCCTTCCCTCTGCTGCAAGTACCTTTCAGGATGTTTGTTGTATAGGAAAGAAGCTGCCACAAGAGGACAGGGCATTATTTTGCAGAAAATTATACAATGGTGGATTAATGAGCTAGTATGTCTGGACAGAATCACTTTTGAGGTGTTAACATGGGAATTTTAATAATTTCTAAAACTTATGTTGCTTTTCTGAAAGAAATAGCTATGTTCAAATAATCCCAAAGTCTTTATTCATTAAATAAATAAATTTGCATTAATTCTTTTTTTTTTTTGAGACGGAGTCTCATTCTGTCATCCAGGCTGGAGTGCAGTGGCACAATTTCAGCTCACTGTAACCTTTGCCTCCCAGGTCCAAGTGATTCTCCTGCCTCAGCTACCCAAGTAGCTGGGACTACAGGCACCCACCACCATGCCTGGCTAACTTTCTTTCTTTCTTTCTTTCTTTCTTTTTTTTTTTTTGTATTTTTAGTGGAGACGGGGTTTCACTATGTTGGCCAGGCTGGCCTCGAACTCCTGACCTTGTGATCCACCCACCTTGGCCTCCCAAAGTGCTCGGATTACAGGTGTGAGCCACCATGCCTGGCTGCATTAATAAAGCTGTATTTTTTTTCTTCTAACTGAATGACTCAGAAGTTTAAGACTATGGTACCTCACACCTGTAATCCTAGCACTTTGGGAGGCTGAGGTGGGCGGATCATGAGGTCAAGAGATTGAGCCCATGCTGGCCAATATGGTGAAACTCTGTCTCTACTAAAAATACAAAATTAGCGTGCCTGTAGTCCCAGCTACTTGGGAGGCTGAGGCAGGAGAATCGCTTGAACCCAGCAGGTGGTGGTTGCAGTGAGCTGAGATCGCGCCACTGCACTCCGGGCTGGCGACAGAGCAAGACTCCGTCTAAAAGAAAAAAAAGACTATGGTACTTAATTAAGATGTGTGTTTTTCAAATGAGCATTTTCTTTATTCTTCTCTTTCTAATGGCAGATAGAGTGATGCAGACAATTCGTGAATAATCTATCTTTTTGCAAATATAAAGCATTAGTATTGTCATGGTAAACATTTATTGAAAAATCTATAATTCCAGAGTATAATATTTTAAGAAAGACTTTCTAAGTCTCAAATTATTAGTGTTAGAAAATAAGTAAAATATCTCTGGGGTTCTGAGTTTGGTTGAGATCTCATCCAGGAAAAAAATTTTAAAATAGGCATTGAAGGAATGGGATGAGCAAAGGCTTAGTTAGAGGAGGCAGTTTCTTCTTTCTCTTTCAATTTCTTCCTTTGCATTATCCTCCTAATTTTAGATTACAATAAAAATACAGCAATATGAAAAAAGTCAAGCAATATAGAATTGTATTAATGTAAAACATAAAATTCCACTCTTTTTTTCCCCTAGCTCTATCACATTCTCTGGAAGTAAGCATTATTAACAGTTAGTTGTGGATATCACTGATATTTTATTTTTTTGAGACAAAATCTTGCCCAGGCTGAAGTGCAATGGCGACATCTCAGCTCACTGCAACCTCTTCCTCCCAGGGTCAAGTGATTCTCATGCCTAGGCCTCCCAAATAGCTGAGACTACAGGTATGCATCACCATGCCTGGCTAATTTTTGCATTTGTAGTAGAGATGGGGTTTCACCATGTTGGCCAGGCTGGTCTCAAACTCCTGTTCTCAGGTGATCTACCCACCTTGGCCTCCCAAAGTGCTGAGATTACAGGCATGAACCAACATGTGGCCTATTTCTTGATATTTTAATCAATAAATATTTATATATTTCACACAAATGAGATGCAACCATTCATCTATTCTGCAACTTCTTCTTTTTATTGTTGACTGTTTACAATAGATTTGATTTTGTTATGGATATGTAATAATTGCACATATTACATGGGGTATGTGTGATAATCTGATACAGACATATAATGTGTAATGATCAAATCAGTGTATTTAGGTTATTCATAGCCTTGAATATTTATTATTTGTGTTGGGAACATTTTAAATCTTTCTTTCAGCCATTTTGAAATACACAATAAATTATGATTAACTATAGTCACCTTACTGTGCTATCAAACCCTAGAATTTATTCCTTTGCATTTTTGCATACCTACTCAATTAAAAATGTATTTCATTGTTTTAATTACTGTATCTTTAGTTGTGAGTGAAGGTGAGCCAATTTATATATATATTATTGGTTATTTATATTTCATTTAAGAGAAAGTAATGTAACATATATTCAGTGAAGAATGAGTAAAGCAGTTTGTCTGGATTTGAGTCTTTGACTAGGGAGTTAGCAGAGTATTATGTAGAGATGCAGGGGCCAGACCATGACCAAAGGGTGTGGACCTTAGTCTAAAGTAAATCAGAATCCATTAAGTGGTTTGTGTAAAGGTAATATGTACTGTGTCAAACTTATTGCAGTTGGGAATCTACAAATTGAAACCTACTTAAAATGCTTTTGTGATGTTTCACGGTCTAAAATCATCATTTAGAACTTTGGAAGACTTAGGTTAATTGTAGTGGTAGTCACACAATGAAATGGTTCATGGGAAGAATGTCCTCAAAGAAAAATCAGCAAAAGATGTTGATTTAACAGATTATGTGAAGGAGAATGGATTCCAAATTGACATAGTGGCCTGTGGGAGGGGAGAACAATATGTCTTATAGAAGCAAGGCAAATTGGAAAAGTGGATTTGGAGACTAAAGGCTGGGTGGAGTTATATGCATCTGTCTTAGACATTATAAATCAGAATGAGCAGATATTACTTGAGTGCTGAGAATGTGCTGACACATATCTGTGCTTTTCTATGCAGTGATATTCTAAGTGCTTTAAGATTCCTTATCTTTTCCACTAGAAAAAGTTTTAAAAAGTGGGATTTTTTTGGAGGGTGATGGAAATAAATGGTCAAGATATTGTTGTCATGGACTAAACAAAGTGTAAGAATGTTAAGGGCTCCCAAGTCAGGCAGAGTTGGGTTCCAGTTCTGGCTTTCCTTCTTTCTAGCTTTGTGACCTTGGATAATGTATAATCAATCACTAAGCCTTAATTACCTCCTCCCTACTACAGAAATAATAGCAGTTATCAAATATCTGGTGCAACAAATAAAATAGTCTATGCAATAGTACTCAGTGTAGTCCTTGCATTAGTAAACTTTTAATATTTTAATTATTATTTTTATTATAATTATGATTGGATACAATTGTGTAAGTATTCTCAACACTTCCCTCACTTCCTCTGAAGAGGATTCTGGCTGTGCTCACTTAGTCTTATTCCTTCCATCCTCTTCTAAAGGGTTCTGACAATTCCAGAAAGGATTTTAGGCTGTGTATGATGTCAGATAAGAAGAACAGGTGCAGAAACGTAAAAGATAGAGTCAGTGGGCTGATTCTTAGGGGAAAAAGTTGTGGATGTTAAAGATCCCCCAGAAAGTCACAGTTTGTAGGGAAAGTTCTGGAGTATCAACTGCAGAGGGAAATGAAAAGAGAGGAAGAACAAGATGGAAGAAGAGGCCTCAAAAGAAAAAAAAATCTCTGGAATGAGAAATGTGGGGTTTGAGGACTGAGAGTTTCTGGAGAACTTAGGGATTCTAGAGAATTGAGAAGAAAGGGATTTTGCTGTTTTGGTGAACCATACATTTGCATGTCCTTTTCCTGTTCTTTGATAAATGTAAGTAGAAGATTTCGGTCATGAAGCTTATATTCTACTGTGTGTTGTGCACTACTATTGCTGCTGTTGGTGCTGTCAGGCAGGGAGCCATGGGGTAACTGGTGAAGAGCCTCCTCCATGCCTTTTCAATCGTGTATCAATGACTCATAACACAGTGCCTGGCACATAGTATTTACTAAGAAAATATTTGTCAAACTAAAAGCATAGTGATAGCAGACTGAGCCCTGCTTTCCTTTTTTGTTTAATTTCTCTTAACAGCAGCACCATTATTTTTCAGATTCCTCCATCAATCCCCAAAATAAAATGTTTGGTGTCATCCATGAAGCTTCCTTCTTCATATCCAGATGGTATCAATCTATCACCAAATCTCATCCATGTGTATTCAGAAAACTCTTATTCACTCCCCCTATCATTGCTGTGGTCCAGAGGTCACACTCAAAGGCCTGCTTGGGTTAGTCAGGTAACAGAGCTCGCTGGTGTGACAAAACATGGTGTGGTTGTGCTTTAAGAACTGGAAATATTTGGGATTTGGAGAGTAAGACTACATAACATCCCTCCAAACTCTTTCTCTTAATTCTGATTCAGTTGAGATAGACAAGGAAGTCTAGCTGAGGAAGATTTAAATGTTTGTTTTGTTAGTGCTAGAGCTGTTGGGACATATGTCTTGGGTGTATGGCAAAGATACTGAACTTCACAAATACTGAATATTACTGCCATAAACAGGCAGATTTTCCCATCCACAGGCCTGTTTGAACTATGGCAGGCCTCTTTCCAGGGGGTAGAATTATAAAATTACATTTGTGTTAACGATAGACAATAATATGTACACTGCAGGTAGATTGGTTCCCAAAAAGGAGGGAACGGAAAAGATCTCAGCTCTGTTTGTCCAGTTCCTTGTCCCAAATTCATTGATCTAATAATATACTCAATTTCTCTCAGCCTCTGCGCTGTGGTCTGAATGTTTACATTCCCCCAAAATGTATATGTGGAAATCCCCACCCCTAAGGTTATGGTATTAGGATGTAAGGTCTTTGGGAGGCAATTACGTTATAGGAGCAGAGCCTTCATGAATGAGATTAGTGTTTTTATAAAAGAGGCCCCAGAGAGACCCCTTGGCTTTCCACCATGTGAAATTAAAGTGAGAAGACAGCTGTCTATGAAAAAGCAAGCCCTCACCTGCCACTGAACCTGCCAGGTGTCTTGGTCCTGGATTTCTCAGTCTCCAAAACATTGAGAAATATGTTTTTGTTGTTTAAAAGGTACCTAGTTGGAGGTATTTTGTTACAGCAGCCTGAAAGGACCAAGATGCTCTGCCATCATCTTAGATTGTTATTGTTGTTTTTGTTGCTTTTCGCCCATTGCGTTTAAACAGTAAGCCTATGCTCAATCAGGAGTATGGCTTTTCCTCTTGGGGGAGAAGATGGGCTTCTTGAGAAGCTTCCCTCTTCATGAGGCCACTCCCCCTGTATCAATTATTGATCCTTCTGGAACCATTAGTTGTCAGTGTAGATTTAGCACCCAGAAGGCTCTGATATAACTCAGAACTGTTTACTAATTAAATGAGCATTTCCCGACTAGGGCTGACCATAATGTCCAAAATTGCTTGGCAGAATTTTGCAGTGAGAATGAATGAGACATGATATTCTGGTAATAAAATTCCATCAGCACAGAGATGTTCCAAATTTGAGTGTAACTGCCTCCTTATTACACAATTTCCAGGGAGATTCCATAGATTTCAAGTCCCAAATCAAATTATATTGCTGAAGTAAAATTAAAATAAAAGGACTTCAAATCTTTCCCAATTTCTCTTTCTGGCCTGGGTAGAGTTACGTTTTCTTTAGCATCTGTGGCCAGATTTTTAAAATATAAATATGTGGGTTTCTTTCAGTTGTATCTGTTACATTTTTTACACCCTTGCTTTTTTGAAAAGGTGTCCAACACGTCAATAGAACAAAAAAATTATCCAAGCACCAATTCCACATCCATTCAGTTTGGAAAATGGGTCAATTCCCATTTCCTAGACCACTGATCTCAAACAGACGTGTGTATCCAGGACCATGCACTTAGTGTTGCTGAAGTCTCAACAGTATTTAAGAGAAGGAAGTTAGATGGAGATTTTTTCTTAGTTCAAACTTGCTGTGACTCCTGCCTATGATTTCAGTTCTCTCAAATCCATCAACAGTGAATCTGAAAGCCTGAGATCTCTGCTAGCAAGAGTCCATTTTAATGCTGTCCCATGATCAGAACTGCAGAGGGAAACCTGTCTATGCACTCTATACTTTTTTTTTCCGTAGGTCAGAAATTACGATGGTGGTGACTTTGGCTTGAGCCCTGAATTATACCTAAGTCACCCTTCTCCTGTTCACCAATGAGGTGGATAAAACCAGAAAGGTGGTGCTGCAAAACCAGATAGCCTTAGGTATATAGTAACGGCTGCTCAAAGTGCCCTTGTACGGATACAGTGTTGTACCTTTGTTCCAGACAATCAACAAAACATAACAGCAGCCTTGAAAGGGATGTCACAGGTGATTAAAGCAGTTGAGAGACTTACTGATGACCCCCTACAGAGATGGTAGGCGTCCCTAGGCTCTGGCCTACTGATACTCATAGGCAGTATAGCAGAAATATTAGTTGTAGGTTGCTGCTCCCTGTGTTGTTGCTGTGGTCTATGGGTCCAGGGTGTTGGCCTATGGGCAAATTTTCCCACCAAGAGGACCCCCTCAGCTTAGCAAGTGGAAAAGAATGCATTAGCCAAGTCCACTACATAGTGGTACTGTCCCAATTCCATCAACAAGCAGTTCATCAAATCTGTGCTAGATGGTACAGCTGCCAAGTAAAAGGGGTGTTACTTTATGTAGTTCTTGATAGTCCACTGTCATCCACCAAGTCCCACCAGGCTTTCTGACTGGCCACACCAGAGAATTGTAGGGGCTGTGTGTGCCATGCACTAGCTATGCCTCCTCTAACTCCTGAATAGTCTTAGTTATCTCCATATACCCCCCTGGTAAGTGGTATTGACAAGTGGAAGTAACCCATCCGGGTTGTGGCAGAACCTGGGGCTGGTGATGTATATGTCCCTGTAGTAACAGCTTTACTCCATGTACTTGGAGTCTGAATTCTCCGACCATGGTGTGTAAGTCTAGACTGTGTAAATCTAGACTGTGCAAAGTGTCCACCCCCAGAATGTGTCAGGTATAAGAGACATATATAATGTATAAGCAGGGAGCCAAGCAGCTGATGGTGAGGTGCGGAGGTACAGGTTTGACTTTCACTGACCGGCCTCCATAGTCATCTATGTATGCAGCCTTACCCAGAAACTTATCTGGGTTCTCATAGATGAGGCTACAATCCATGTTGGTATCTACCAGCTCCAGTGCCCACTGTACATTGTGGGGGACCCGTGGATTGCCAATTTCACATGTGGCCTCTGGTCATCCAGTATCCCCCCCGCCCAAGCAGGTCATCTTGGCCAGTTCCTTAGTCAAAAGAAAAAGGCTCTATTCCTCTGCCTGTCTGCAAGCAATTCTTGAGCTGGAGCATCTGGGCAGAACTGGGTGGAGCAGCATTGTCCTGCCCCCTCTTGAGCATTTTCCAGAATTGCTGCTCCAGGGACAATTGCCTCCACAAAGTTAACAGCACTTCATTGGGTGCTTAATGTGTTATCGTGAAAGGGGAACCTAACAATTTTCTCTAGGACAACCCCAGCCAATATCAGATCAATCCAAATCTGCAGGCGGGTCACCTAAGAGGTCCCCTTTTTGTCCTCTGGGTTGGCTCCCTGTGGGAGGGATACCTTTATGGCACAGACTCCCTGCTTCTGCTGCTGGCTTTTTGCTTTCCTGAGGGCCGCCACGGCAGTAGTCACCTCATGTAGGTAGCGCCCCATGTATGGAACTAGGACAGCGGCCAGAGAGCTGAGGGCACTCGGGGGTACAGAGCCCAACACAAGATCGCTCATGTGGGAGGTAAAGGGCTCATCATCCGGCCCTCAGGTATTTAAATCAAACATAGCCTGCTGCATAGGCATCTCCTGAATTACCTGCACCAGCTCTGCATATGATTGCCATTTACTCATAGTTTCTGGTATTTCTCCAGCATCCTTCCACACTGTCCGTTTGGCTGCCATTAGCCATTCAATCAGGGTATGGGCACCTTGCCCTTGTGTCAGCCACCTGCTTACCTGCCACCGCTGATGGAGGCAGAAGTGAGTTTTGATAGAAGCCAACTTTTCCATCTTGGCTGCAGGACAGGAAATGCTGTCAGCGCCTTCCTCCCAGAGGCAGAGCATCCAGGCAGGCAGCGGCTTCCCCGGATGCTGCTGACACTGTGTGCCTAACTCCCACAACTTAGTGGGGGTGTAGGCACTATAGGAAGTGTGCTCCATCGTGGTAGGGGGTCCTTAAGTGGCTGTTCATGCTCTATTTTCTGGTGGACCAAGGGGTGAGCTCACAATAGGGGTTTTTCTTCCTCCTTGGTGTCAGATCAAGCGGAAGTCTCTGTCCGGGAAGGCGGGCTCGAGCCCACACTTCATCAGTCCCCAGTTATCCTTTCAAGCTGTGTATCCAGGCCTCCAGGTGCTCTGCTTGTGCCTGTGCTGCAGGGACGGGGCATGCACTTCCCGCAGTGCAGTCAGAAACGCCCATCTGACTCTGCTGGCAAAGGCACGCTCCTTCTCGGTGCTGTGAGCTTCCGGGTGCTTCAGCGCTTCCTCCATCCTTAGGAGAGATCCTCCCACCATCACCCGGGTCTCCACTGCGGCCCATTCCAGCAGCGCAGCTGCCTCCCGGTACCATAACTCATGCTGGGACTACACGGCAGATCCGGGATCATCGGGGGCTGAGGACTCACACCTCGGTATCCTGCCAACTACACCGACTGGTAGGTTCCAACCTGAGCTGGGGTTTGAGGGGAGTTGGTGGACAGGTGCGGGGTAGCTGAAAGAACACTCGGGGGTCCGTAGGCAGGTGAGACATGGCTTTATTATGCACCGCCACCCTCATAGTGTCAGTGAAACGTTTACGCACCTCAGAGACAATAGTGGCTCAGAGTCAGATGATGAGCCCACCCATAACACGGTCACCGAGCTGTGATTATACAACGCACGAACTGTGCGCCTTCGCTCCAATCCCACTGTATCATGCTGCACCAGATGTTTACCTCGGCCTACGCTTAATTGCCACACAGCCATTCTCCTTACACATCCTCAGAGTCAAATTCCACCCATATTTATGACATGTGCTTTCAATGCACTGTGTCATTCTGAAACCCAATTCTTAAATTGAGTTTTATCATAATGATTTTTTCTCCCCTTAAATCTAGGCAGATTTTAATTTTCTTTAACAATTTAGTATTGTCCTAATCTTAGCAGGTGAGAGTAGTTTGAGTTGTTCTAAACCTATATTTTCAGCTTAAGAAGCTACCTTTTAGTTGTCAGGATCTGTTATCGTTGAGAGTATCATTTCTATTTTCTGAGATTGTACCTCTCCCTCTTTCTGATATCATTGGCCCCCAGGAGCTTTTTAGAAATCTCTTTTTGTTTTCTAATGCCTTTTTTTTCTTTTTTTTTTTTTTTNTTTTTTTTTTTTTTCTTTTCTTTTTTTTTAAGCAGCAGACAGTTCTGGCTGTGTTCTTTCCATTCTCACTTTCAGAATCTCATTTTCTCCATTGTTGCTGTCTATCCTGTCTTCTACATTTCAGTTTTCTCTTGTGAAATGTTTCTCTTTCTCCAGCTTAATCTCTTCCTTTACTTTTAATTTTTCCACTTGGAAAATGAGTTTGAAAAACAAATTTGAGTCAGATTTTAGAGGTCCCTGAATGTAAAAGGGCCTTGTAGCTTACTCTAACATGGCTGCACATTAAAATTCCCTGGGGACCTTTAACAAAAAGCCAATGCCCAAGGCTCACCTCCAGAGACTCTAAAGGTTGCTCTGGGTAAAACCTGGGTATTGGGGTTTTAAAATGTCTCTCCAGGTGGTTCTAATTGTGAAGAGTTGTGAAGGTCCTGAAATTTTACACTGTTTGTTAGTTAAAATGTTAGTTTGCCACAGTTTCAAGAGTGCTGGTATAAAATATGAAACTCCTGAGTCAGAGATTAAAAATGGTTTATTACAGAAATAAAAATAGCCAGAGTATTACCAATTTTTTTGTGCTGGTTCCTTGAGCCCTAATTCCTACTGGGTGATCCAAAGAGGGCCAGGGCCAGATGACACATACTAGGTATAATTGCAGGAGAGTATCCCTGAGTTTACAAGGACCTCAATAATTTATAATGGAAAGTAATACGCCTACCATTTTTTTTTTCAGTTAGAGAAATTAGCTCTATCTTTCAAAGCCTTAAGCAAACCTGCCACTTTCTTTGAAAGGAGACACTATCTTTATCTTCTATATAAGCATCACTGAAAAAAAAATGTGAGACAGAGGGCAGGTCTTTTGTTTCACAAATGAGCAAAATGTGACAGACCTGTGGGAAATTGATTCCTCATAGAATTGAGACTGCAGCTGTTGAAAGAGGGAATACTGAAATTGTTTTAAGCAGGTGAATAAAAGAAATACTTTAAATAATATGGTTTTTACCAGGAAAGACAGCAAGCAGAATAACAGCTTGGAAGCTATTATGTGATTCTGGCAAAAGTTGAGAAAGGCCCTGGCCAGGTGGTGGTAGAAGACAGGGATTGAGATAAGGGGAAATTTCAAAGAAAAATCGAGGAGCACAGGTGAATAATTAGATGTGAACAGAGGGAGATACTCATGATGAAATACAGTTTTTTTTTTTTTTTGGTGGGAAGATCTGTATCGATATTTTTGATTTCTTTAATAGATATATGGCTATTCAGGTTGTCTATTTCTTTTAGAGTGAATCTTTGTAGTTTATATCATTTAGGGAATTTATCCATTTTATCTGTCTTGTTGAAATTACAGACATAAAGTGCTTCATAATATTCCCTTGTTATCTACTTAATATCTTCAGAATCTGTAGGAATGTTACTTCTGCCACTCCTGATGATAATATTTGCCACTTCTCTCTTTTTCCTCATTAGTCTACTTTGATGTTTATTAATGTTATTAATCTTCTTTTTAAAAAAATCCCAGCTTTGGTTTCATTAGCTTTTCTCAATCAGTCTTCTACTTTCTATTTTATTTACCTCCTATCTGGATTATTTCCCTTCTTCTGCTTACCTGGTATTTTATTTTCTCTTCTTTTTCTAGTTTCTTAAGGTGGAAACTAAAGTCAATGATTTGAGAACGTTTTCCCCTAATATGACTGTTTAGGCTATAAATTTCCCTTTAAATACTGCGTTAAATACATTACATAAATTGGAGTAGGCTGTGTTTTTGTTTTCATTTAGTAAAAAATATTTTAAAGTTTCCTTTATGGTATCTTTTGGCCCATAGGGTGTTTAGAAATGTATTATTAGTTTCAAATATTTAAAAGAGTTTCTGGGCCGGCCATGGTGGCTCTTGCCTATAATTCCAGCACTTTGGGAGGCCAACACATGCGGATCACTTGACGTCAGGAGTTCGAGAACAGTCTGGTCAACATGGTGAAACCCTGTCTCTACTAAATACAAAAATTAACCTGGCATGGTGGTGGGCACCTTAATCCCAGCTACTTGGGAGGCTGAGGCAGGAGAATTGCCTGATCCCAGAGGCAGAGGTTGCAGTGAGCTATCATGCCATGCACTCCAGCCTGGGCGACAGAGCAAGACTCCCTCTCAAAAAAAGAAAAGTTTCTGGACATTTCTGTAATCGATTTCCAATTTTATTCTATTGTGGCTATAGAGAGCATGTTTTGCATGATTTGAAATTTTAAAGATCTATTGAGACTTATTTACCCAGACATGTTCTGTTGTAATAAATGCTATGTGTTCAGATGAAATAAATAGAATTCTGTCATTATTTGTCTGAGTATTCTGGACATGTGTATTAGTTCAAATTGAAAGTGTTGTTCAAATCTTCTATATTCTTATTGATTTTCTGTTGTACTTAGTATCAAGAAACTGAAGCTGAAATATTTGACTGTAATTGGATTTGTCTGTTTCTTCTTATTTTGCTATGTGTATTTTTATGTATTCATACATTAAGTGCTTAAAAGCTTACAATTGTTATATTCTCTTAATGAAGTGATTCTTTTAGCACTGTGAAATAAATCTTTTAGTTTCTGGTAATACTTCTTTGCTGTGACATCTGCTTTGTCTGGTATTAACTCTAGCTTTCTTTTGATGTTTCAACATGATATATTTTTCTTCCATTCTTTTATTTTTAACCTATTTCTTTCCTCATGGAATTTAAACCAGGTTTCCTTTTGACAACTCATATTTAGACTTTCATTCTTTACCTAATTTGCAATTTCTGCCTTTAATTGGAGTGTTTATTTTCAATTAATGTGATTCTTTTTTTTTTCTTTTTCTTCCCCCACCCTCCCCAGCCCCCGTGAGGCGGAGTTTCGCTCTTTCACCCAGGCTGGAGTGAAATGGCACGATCTCTGTTCACCCCAACCTCCGCTCCTGGGGTTTAAGTAATTCTCCTGTCTCAGCCTCCTGAGTAGCTGGGATTATAGGCATCCACCACCATACCCAGTTAATTTTTGTATTATTAGTAGAGGTAGGGTTTTACCACCTTGGCCAGGCTGAGTTCCAACTCCTGACCTCAGATGATCCACCTTCCTTCACTTCCCAAGATGCTAGGATTACAGGCATAATGTGATTCTTGAGCTGGCTGGGTTTAAATATTTCTTTTGCTATGTTTTTATCTTACCTATTCTTTGATTTTTATATCTTCTTATTTCTTAGGATTAGTTGAGAATTTTCATTATACCTTTTTTAGATGATAACTGTTTTAATGTCCATGTGTACCAATTCTAATATCCATGTCATTTCCAGGCATATTTTTATTGATTTCCCCTTCGTTATTGGTTGTATTTTACTGTGTCTTTGCATGTGGGATAATTTTTGGTTGGTTACCAGCATGAGGCAAAGTAGCAACTAAATTAGCTTATATAGTTTTTAAAGTAAATGCAATAACTCATTGTCTAATTCACATATTTGGTTGATCAACCGCAGTTACTAGAGACAGCACAGTATTATTGGGAGAGAATGGGCTTTGGAATAGAAAAATTTTGATTTGAATTCTCATTCTTCTATTTGCCTATTCCCTGAACTATGATAGTCTTTCTGGTACCAGGAGGTCAATAATATCTACTTTCTAAAGTTGTAGTAAAGATTGTATATAATGCCCTTAGCATCAAAGCAGGAACATAGTAGTTGTTCAATGAATTACATTACTTTTCCTTCTAGGATTTTAAAGAAGTGTAACAAGGGAGATTTACCTATACCTAGGATTTCTGTCATTACCATGAGTATTGGAGAGATTACAACTGTAAGAAAAAAGATCATCACAGCTGGGCATGATGGTTCATGCCTGTAATCCCAGCACTTTGGGAGGCCAACGTGGGTGGATCACAAAGTCAGGAGTTTGAGACCAGCC